>NW_027473575.1:0-221311 GCF_050947335.1 Megachile rotundata | reverse complement strand
ATGAGTATAGTAATTGTCGTTCTATCGATCATATTTGCATAATGTGGTTAATAATATGAGTTAGATTGATAACAGTGAGTGTAATAAGTATAGTAATTGTCTTTCTATCTATCATATAAGCATAATATGGCTAATAATATGAGTTAGATTGATAACAATAAGAGTAATAAGTATAGTAAATGTCGTGCTATCGATCATATCTGCATAATATGGTTAATAATATGAGTTAGATTGATAATAGTGAGTGTAATAAGTATAGTAATTGTCGTTCTATCGATCATATTAGCATAATATGGATAATAATATGAGTTAGATTGATAATAATGAGAGAAGTGAGTATAGTCATTGTCGTTCTATCGATCATATAAGCATAATATGGCTAATAATATGAGTAAGATTGATAATAATAAGAGAAGTGAGTATAGTCATTGTCGTTCGATCAATCATATAAGCATAATATGGCTAATGATATGAGTTAGATTGATAACAGTGAGTGTAATAAGTATAGTAATTGTCTTTCTATCGATCATATAAGCATAATATGGCTAATAATATGAGTTAGATTGATAATAATAAGAGAAATGAATATAGTAATTGTCGTTCTATCGATCATATAAGCATAATATGGCTAATAATATGAGTTAGATTGATAATAATAAGAGTAATAAGTATAGTAATTGTCGTTCTATCGATCATATAAGCATAATATGGCTAATAATATGAGTTAGATTGATAATAATAAGAGTAGTGAGTATTCTAATTGTAGTTCTATCGATCATATCTGCATAATATGGTTAATAATATGAGTTAGATTGATAACAATAAGAGTAATAAGTATAGTAAATGTCGTGCTATCGATCATATCTGCATAATATGGTTAATAATATGAGTTAGATTCATAATAGTATTAAGAGTAATAAGTATAGTAATTGTCGTTCTATCGATCATATGTGCATAATATGGTTAATAATATGAGTTAGATTGATAACAGTGAGTGTAATGGGTATAGTAATTGTCGTTCTGTCGATCACATAAGCATAATATTGCTAATAATCTGAGTTAGATTGGTAATAGTAAGAGTAATAAGTGTAGTAAATGTCGTGCTATTGATCATACCTGCATAATATGGTTAATAATATGAGTTAGATTCATAATAATAAGAGTAATAAGTATAGTAATTGTCGTTCTATCGATCACATAAGCATAATATGGCTAATAATATCAGTTAGATTGATAACAATGAGAGTAATAAGTCTAGTAATTGTCGTTCTATCGATCATATTAGCATAATATGGTTAATAATATGAGTTAGATTGATAATAGTAAGTGTAATGAGTATAGTAATTGTCCTTCTGTCGATCATATAAGCATAATATGGCTGATAATATGAGTTAGGCCGATAATAATAAGAGTAATGAGTATAGTAATTGTCGTTCTATCGATCATATTTGCATAATATTGTTAATAATATGAGTTAGATTGATAACAGTGAGTGTAATAAGTATAGTAATTGTCGTTCTGTCGATCATATAAGCATAATATTGCTAATAATATGAGTTAGATTGATAATAATGAGAGTAATAAGTATAGTAATTGTCGTTCTATCGATCACATAAGCATAATATGGCTAATAATATGAGTTAGATTGATAATAATAAGAGTAATGAGTATACTAATTGTAGTTCTATCGATCATATCTGCATAATATGGTTAATAATATGAGTTAGATTGATAATAATAAGAGTAATAAGTATAGTAAATGTCGTGCTATAGATCATATCTGCATAATATGGTTAATAATATGAGTTAGATTGATAATAATAAGAGTAGTAAGTGTAGTAAATGTCGTGCTATCGATCATATCTGCATAATATGGTTAATAATATGAGTTAGATTGATAATAGTGAGTGTAATAAGTATAGTAATTGTCGTTCTGTCGATCATATAAGCATAATATGGCTAATAATATGAGTTAGATTGATAATAATAAGGGAAATGAATATAGTAATTGTCGTTCTATCGATCATATAAGCTTAATATGGCTAATAATATGAGTTAGATTGATAATAATAAGAGTAAGGAGTATACTAATTGTAGTTCTATCGATCATATCTGCATATTATGGTTAATAATATGAGTTAGATTGATAACAGTTAGTGTAATAAGTATAGTAATTGTCGTTCTATCGATCATATAAGCATAATATGGCTAATAATATGAGTTAGATTGATAATAATAAGGGAAATGAATATAGTAATTGTCGTTCTATCGATCATATAAGCTTAATATGGCTAATAATATGAGTTAGATTGATAATAATAAGAGTAATGAGTATACTAATTGTAGTTCTATCGATCATATCTGCATAATATGGTTAATAATATGAGTTGGATTGATAATAATAAGAGTAATAAGTATAGTAAATGTCGTGCTTTCGATCATATCTGCATAATATGGTTAATAATATGAGTTAGATTGATAATAATAAGAGTAATAAGTGTAGTGATTGTCATGCTATCGATCATATCCGCATAATATGGTTAATAATATGAGTTAGATTGATAATAGTGAGTGTAATAGGTATAGTAATTGTCGTTCTATCGATCATATTAGTATAATATGGTTAATAATATGAGTTAGATTGATAATAATAAGAGAAGTGAGTATAGTCATTGTCGTTCGATCGATCATATAAGCATAATATGGCTAATGATATGAGTTAGATTGATAATAATAAGAGTAATGAGTATACTAATTGTAGTTCTATCGCTCATATCTGCATAATATGGTTAATAATATGAGTTAGATTGATAACAGTGAGCGTAATAAGTATAGTAATTGTCGTTCTGTCGATCACATAAGCATAATATGGCTAATAATCTGAGTTAGATTGATAATAATAAGAGTAATAAGTGTAGTAAATGGCGTGCTATCGATCATATCTGCATAATATGGTTAATAATATGAGTTAGATTCATAATAATAAGAGTAATAAGTATAGTAATTGTCCTTCTATCGATCATATAAGCATAATATGGCTAATAATCTGAGTTAGATTGATAATAATAAGAGTAATAAGTGTAGTAAATGGCGTGCTATCGATCATATCTGCATAATATGGTTAATAATATGAGTTAGATTCATAATAATAAGAGTAATAAGTATAGTAATTGTCCTTCTATCGATCATATAAGCATAATATGGCTAATAATATGAGTTAGATTGATAATAATAAGGGAAATGAATATAGTAATTGTCGTTCTATCGATCATATAAGCTTAATATGGCTAATAATATGAGTTAGATTGATAATAATAAGAGTAAGGAGTATACTAATTGTAGTTCTATCGATCATATCTGCATATTATGGTTAATAATATGAGTTAGATTGATAACAGTTAGTGTAATAAGTATAGTAATTGTCGTTCTATCGATCATATAAGCATAATATGGCTAATAATATGAGTAAGATTGATAATAATAAGAGAAGTGAGTATAGTCATTGTCGTTCGATCAATCATATAAGCATAATATGGCTAATGATATGAGTTAGATTGATAACAGTGAGTGTAATAAGTATAGTAATTGTCTTTCTATCGATCATATAAGCATAATATGGCTAATAATATGAGTTAGATTGATAATAATAAGAGAAATGAATATAGTAATTGTCGTTCTATCGATCATATAAGCATAATATAGCTAATAATATGAGTTAGATTGATAATAATAAGAGTAATAAGTATAGTAATTGTCGTTCTATCGATCATATAAGCATAATATGGCTAATAATATGAGTTAGATTGATAATAATAAGAGTAGTGAGTATTCTAATTGTAGTTCTATCGATCATATCTGCATAATATGGTTAATAATATGAGTTAGATTGATAATAATAAGAGTAAGGAGTATACTAATTGTAGTTCTATCGATCATATCTGCATATTATGGTTAATAATATGAGTTAGATTGATAACAGTTAGTGTAATAAGTATAGTAATTGTCGTTCTATCGATCATATAAGCATAATATGGCTAATAACATGAGTTAGATTGATAACAATAAGAGTAATGAGTATAGTAATTGTCGTTCTATCGATCATATAAGCATAATATGGCTAATAATATGAGTTAGGCTGATAATAATGAGAGTAATAAGTATAGTAATTGTCGTTCTGTCGATCATATAAGCATAATATGGCTAATAATATGAGTTAGATTGATAATAATATGGGAAATGAATATAGTAATTGTCGTTCTATCGATCATATAAGCTTAATATGGCTAATAATATGAGTTAGATTGATAATAATAAGAGTAAGGAGTATACTAATTGTAGTTCTATCGATCATATCTGCATAATATGGTTAATAATATGAGTTAGATTGATAACAGTGAGTGTAATAAGTATAGTAATTGTCGTTCTATCGATCATATAAGCATAATATGGCGAATAATATGAGTTAGATTGATAATAATAAGAGAAATGAATATAGTAATTGTCGTTCTATCGATCATATAAGCATAATATGGCTAATAATATGAGTTAGATTGATAATAATAAGAGTAATGAGTATACTAATTGTAGTTCTATCGATCATATCTGCATAATATGGTTAATAATATGAGTTAGATTGATAATAATAAGAGAAATGAGTATAGTAATTGTCTTTCTATCGATCATATCTGCATAATATGGTTAATAATATGAGTTAGATTGATAATAGTGAGTGTGATAAGTATAGTAATTGTCGTTCTATCGATCATATTAGCATAATATGGCTTATAATATGAGTTAGGCTGATAATAATAAGAGTAATGAGTATAGTAATTGTCGTTCTATCGATCATATTTGCATAATGTGGTTAATAATATGAGTTAGATTGATAACAGTGAGTGTAATAAGTATAGTAATTGTCTTTCTATCTATCATATAAGCATAATATGGCTAATAATATGAGTTAGATTGATAATAATAAGAGAAATGAATATAGTAATTGTCCTTCTATCGATCATATAAGCATAATATGGCTAATAATATGAGTTAGATTGATAATAATAAGAGTAAGGAGTATACTAATTGTAGTTCTATCGATCATGTCTGCATAATATGGTTAATAATATGAGTTAGATTGATAATAATAAGAGAAGTGAGTATAGTCATTGTCGTTCAATCGACCATATAAGCATAATATGGCTAATAATATGAGTAAGATTGATAATAATAAGAGAAGTGAGTATAGTCATTGTCGTTCTATCGATCATATAAGCATAATATGGCTAATAATATGAGTAAGATTGATAATAATAAGAGAAGTGAGTATAGTCATTGTCGTTCGATCAATCATATAAGCATAATATGGCTAATGATATGAGTTAGATTGATAACAGTGAGTGTAATAAGTATAGTAATTGTCTTTCTATCGATCATATAAGCATAATATGGCTAATAATATGAGTTAGATTGATAATAATAAGAGAAATGAATATAGTAATTGTCGTTCTATCGATCATATAAGCATAATATGGCTAATAATATGAGTTAGATTGATAATAATAAGAGTAATAAGTATAGTAATTGTCGTTCTATCGATCATATAAGCATAATATGGCTAATAATATGAGTTAGATTGATAATAATAAGAGTAGTGAGTATTCTAATTGTAGTTCTATCGATCATATCTGCATAATATGGTTAATAATATGAGTTAGATTGATAATAATAAGAGTAAGGAGTATACTAATTGTAGTTCTATCGATCATATCTGCATATTATGGTTAATAATATGAGTTAGATTGATAACAGTTAGTGTAATAAGTATAGTAATTGTCGTTCTATCGATCATATAAGCATAATATGGCTAATAACATGAGTTAGATTGATAACAATAAGAGTAATGAGTATAGTAATTGTCGTTCTATCGATCATATAAGCATAATATGGCTAATAATATGAGTTAGGCTGATAATAATGAGAGTAATAAGTATAGTAATTGTCGTTCTGTCGATCATATAAGCATAATATGGCTAATAATATGAGTTAGATTGATAATAATATGGGAAATGAATATAGTAATTGTCGTTCTATCGATCATATAAGCTTAATATGGCTAATAATATGAGTTAGATTGATAATAATAAGAGTAAGGAGTATACTAATTGTAGTTCTATCGATCATATCTGCATAATATGGTTAATAATATGAGTTAGATTGATAACAGTGAGTGTAATAAGTATAGTAATTGTCGTTCTATCGATCATATAAGCATAATATGGCGAATAATATGAGTTAGATTGATAATAATAAGAGAAATGAATATAGTAATTGTCGTTCTATCGATCATATAAGCATAATATGGCTAATAATATGAGTTAGATTGATAATAATAAGAGTAATGAGTATACTAATTGTAGTTCTATCGATCATATCTGCATAATATGGTTAATAATATGAGTTAGATTGATAATAATAAGAGAAATGAGTATAGTAATTGTCTTTCTATCGATCATATCTGCATAATATGGTTAATAATATGAGTTAGATTGATAATAGTGAGTGTGATAAGTATAGTAATTGTCGTTCTATCGATCATATTAGCATAATATGGCTTATAATATGAGTTAGGCTGATAATAATAAGAGTAATGAGTATAGTAATTGTCGTTCTATCGATCATATTTGCATAATGTGGTTAATAATATGAGTTAGATTGATAACAGTGAGTGTAATAAGTATAGTAATTGTCTTTCTATCTATCATATAAGCATAATATGGCTAATAATATGAGTTAGATTGATAATAATAAGAGAAATGAATATAGTAATTGTCCTTCTATCGATCATATAAGCATAATATGGCTAATAATATGAGTTAGATTGATAATAATAAGAGTAAGGAGTATACTAATTGTAGTTCTATCGATCATGTCTGCATAATATGGTTAATAATATGAGTTAGATTGATAACAATAAGAGTAATAAGTATAGTAAATGTCGTTCTATCGATCATATAAGCATAATATGGCTAATAATATGAGTTAGATTGATAATAATAAGAGTAGTGAGTATTCTAATTGTAGTTCTATCCATCATATCTGCATAATATGGTTAATAATATGAGTTAGATTGATAACAATAAGAGTAATAGGTATAGTAAATGTCGTGCTATCGATCATATCTGCATAATATGGTTAATAATATGAGTTAGATTCATAATAGTATTAAGAGTAATAAGTATAGTAATTGTCGTTCTATCGATCATATGTGCATAATATGGTTAATAATATGAGTTAGATTGATAACAGTGAGTGTAATGGGTATAGTAATTGTCGTTCTGTCGATCACATAAGCATAATATTGCTAATAATCTGAGTTAGATTGGTAATAGTAAGAGTAATAAGTGTAGTAAATGTCGTGCTATTGATCATACCTGCATAATATGGTTAATAATATGAGTTAGATTCATAATAATAAGAGTAATAAGTATAGTAATTGTCGTTCTATCGATCACATAAGCATAATATGGCTAATAATATCAGTTAGATTGATAACAATGAGAGTAATAAGTCTAGTAATTGTCGTTCTATCGATCATATTAGCATAATATGGTTAATAATATGAGTTAGATTGATAATAGTAAGTGTAATGAGTATAGTAATTGTCCTTCTGTCGATCATATAAGCATAATATGGCTGATAATATGAGTTAGGCCGATAATAATAAGAGTAATGAGTATAGTAATTGTCGTTCTATCGATCATATTTGCATAATATTGTTAATAATATGAGTTAGATTGATAACAGTGAGTGTAATAAGTATAGTAATTGTCGTTCTGTCGATCATATAAGCATAATATTGCTAATAATATGAGTTAGATTGATAATAATGAGAGTAATAAGTATAGTAATTGTCGTTCTATCGATCACATAAGCATAATATGGCTAATAATATGAGTTAGATTGATAATAATAAGAGTAATGAGTATACTAATTGTAGTTCTATCGATCATATCTGCATAATATGGTTAATAATATGAGTTAGATTGATAATAATAAGAGTAATAAGTATAGTAAATGTCGTGCTATAGATCATATCTGCATAATATGGTTAATAATATGAGTTAGATTGATAATAATAAGAGTAGTAAGTGTAGTAAATGTCGTGCTATCGATCATATCTGCATAATATGGTTAATAATATGAGTTAGATTGATAATAGTGAGTGTAATAAGTATAGTAATTGTCGTTCTATCGATCATATTAGCATAATATGGTTAATAATATGAGCTAGATTGATAATAATAAGAGTAATGAGTATAGTAATTGTCGTTCTATCGTTCATATAAGCATAATATGGCTAATAATATGAGTTAGGCTGATAATAATAAGAGTAATCAGTATAGTAATTGTCGTTCTATCGATCATATAAGCATAATATGGTTAATAATATGAGTTAGATTGATAATAGTGAGTGTAATAAGTATAGTAATTGTCGTTATATCGATCATATCTGCATAATATGGCTAATAATATGAGTTAGATTGATAATAATAAGAGTAATGAGTATAGTAATTGTCGTTCTATCGATCATATAAGCATAATATGGCTAATAACATGAGTTAGATTGATAACAATAAGAGTAATGAGTATAGTAATTGTCGTTCTATCGATCATATAAGCATAATATGGCTAATAATATGAGTTAGGCTGATAATAATGAGAGTAATAAGTATAGTAATTGTCGTTCTGTCGATCATATAAGCATAATATGGCTAATAATATGAGTTAGATTGATAATAATATGGGAAATGAATATAGTAATTGTCGTTCTATCGATCATATAAGCTTAATATGGCTAATAATATGAGTTAGATTGATAATAATAAGAGTAAGGAGTATACTAATTGTAGTTCTATCGATCATATCTGCATAATATGGTTAATAATATGAGTTAGATTGATAACAGTGAGTGTAATAAGTATAGTAATTGTCGTTCTATCGATCATATAAGCATAATATGGCGAATAATATGAGTTAGATTGATAATAATAAGAGAAATGAATATAGTAATTGTCGTTCTATCGATCATATAAGCATAATATGGCTAATAATATGAGTTAGATTGATAATAATAAGAGTAATGAGTATACTAATTGTAGGTCTATCGATCATATCTGCATAATATGGTTAATAATATGAGTTAGATTGATAACAATAAGAGTAATAAGTATAGTAAATGTCGTGCTATCGATCATATCTGCATAATATGGTTAATAATATGAGTTAGATTCATAATAATAAGAGTAATAAGTATAGTAATTGTCGTTCTATCGATCACATAAGCATAATATGGCTAATAATATGAGTTAGATTGATAACAATGAGAGTAATAAGTATAGTAATGGTCGTTCTATCGATCATATGAGCATAATATGGTTAATAATATGAGTTAGATTGATAATAGTAAGTGTAATGAGTATAGTAATTGTCGTTCTGTCGATCATATAAGCATAATATGGCTAATAATATGAGTTGGGCCGATAATAATAAGAGTAATGAGTATAGTAATTGTCGTTCTATCGATCATATTTGCATAATATGGTTAATAATATGAGTTAGATTGATAACAGTTAGTGTAATAAGTATCGTAATTGTCGTTCTGTCGATCATATAAGCATAATATGGCTAATAATATGAGTTAGATTGATAATAATAAGGGAAATGAATATAGTAATTGTCGTTCTATCGATCATATAAGCTTAATATGGCTAATAATATGAGTTAGATTGATAATAATAAGAGTAAGGAGTATACTAATTGTAGTTCTATCGATCATATCTGCATATTATGGTTAATAATATGAGTTAGATTGATAACAGTTAGTGTAATAAGTATAGTAATTGTCGTTCTATCGATCATATAAGCATAATATGGCTAATAATATGAGTTAGATTGATAATAATAAGGGAAATGAATATAGTAATTGTCGTTCTATCTATCATATAAGCTTAATATGGCTAATAATATGAGTTAGATTGATAATAATAAGAGTAATGAGTATACTAATTGTAGTTCTATCGATCATATCTGCATAATATGGTTAATAATATGAGTTGGATTGATAATAATAAGAGTAGTAAGTGTAGTAAATGTCGTGCTATCGATCATATCTGCATAATATGGTTAATAATATGAGTTAGATTGATAATAGTGTGTGTAATAAGTATAGTAATTGTCGTTCTATTGATCACATAAGCATAATATGGCTAATAATATGAGTTAGATTGATAACAATGAGAGTAATAAGTATAGTAATTGTCGTTCTATCGATTATATTAGCATAATATGGTTAATAATATGTGTTAAATAGATAATAGTGAGTGTAATGAATATAGTAATTGTCGTTCTGTCGATCATATAAGCATGATATGGCTAATAATATGAGTTAGATTGATAATAATAAGAGTAATGAGTATACTAATTGTAGTTCTATCGATCATATCTGCATAATATGGTTAATAATATGAGTTAGATTGATAATAATAAGAGTAATAAGTATAGTAAATGTCGTGCTATAGATCATATCTGCATAATATGGTTAATAATATGAGTTAGATTGATAATAATAAGAGTAGTAAGTGTAGTAAATGTCGTGCTATCGATCATATCTGCATAATATGGTTAATAATATGAGTTAGATTGATAATAGTGAGTGTAATGAGTATAGTAATTGTCGTTCTGTCGATCACATAAGCATAATATGGCTAATAATCTGAGTTAGATTGATAATAATAAGAGTAATAAGTGTAGTAAATGGCGTGCTATCGATCATATCTGCATAATATGGTTAATAATATGAGTTAGACTCATAATAATAAGAGTAATAAGTATAGTAATTGTCCTTCTATCGATCACATAAGCATAATATGGCTAATAATATGAGTTAGATTGATAATAATGAGAGTAAGAAGTATAGTAATTGTCGTTCTATCGATCATATTAGCATAATATGGCTAATAATATGAGTTAGGCTGATAATAATGAGAGTAATAAGTATAGTAATTGTCGTTCTGTCGATCATATAAGCATAATATGGCTAATAATATGAATTAGATTGATAATAATAAGAGAAATGAATATAGTAATTGTCGTTCTATCGATCATATAAGCATAATATGGCTAATAATATGAGTTAGATTGATAATAATAAGAGTAAGGAGTATACTAATTGTAGTTCTATCGATCATATCTGCATAATATGGTTAATAATATGAGTTACATTGATAACAGTGAGTGTAATAAGTATAGTAATTGTCGTTCTATCGATCCTATAAGCATAATATGGCTAATAATATGAGTTAGATTGATAATAATAAGAGAAGTGAGTATAGCCATTGTTGTTCGATCGATCATATAAGCATAATATGGCTAATGATATGAGTTAGATTGATAATAATAAGAGTAATAGGTATAGTAATTATCGTTCTACCGATCATATAAGCATAATATGGCTAATAATATGAGTTAGATTGATAATAATAAGAGTAATAAGTATAGTAAATGTCGTGCTATCGATCATATCTGCATAATATGGTTAATAATATGAGTTAGATTGATAATAATAAGAGTAATAAGTGTAGTAATTGTCATGCTATCGATCATATCCGCATAATATGGTTAATAATATGAGTTAGATTGATAATAGTGAGTGTAATAGGTATAGTAATTGTCGTTCTATCGATCATATTAGTATAATATGGTTAATAATATGAGTTAGATTGATAATAATAAGAGAAGTGAGTATAGTCATTGTCGTTCGATCGATCATATAAGCATAATATGGCTAATGATATGAGTTAGATTGATAATAATAAGAGTAATGAGTATACTAATTGTAGTTCTATCGATCATATCTGCATAATATGGTTAATAATATGAGTTAGATTGATAACAGTGAGCGTAATAAGTATAGTAATTGTCGTTCTGTCGATCACATAAGCATAATATGGCTAATAATCTGAGTTAGATTGATAATAATAAGAGTAATAAGTGTAGTAAATGGCGTGCTATCGATCATATCTGCATAATATGGTTAATAATATGAGTTAGATTCATAATAATAAGAGTAATAAGTATAGTAATTGTCCTTCTATCGATCACATAAGCATAATATGGCTAATAATATGAGTTAGATTGATAATAATGAGAGTAATAAGTACAGTAATTATCGTTCTACCGATCATATAAGCATAATATGGCTAATAATATGAGTTAGATTGATAATAATAAAAGAAGTGAATATAGTAATTGTCGTTCTATCGATCATATAAGCATAATGTGGCTAATAATATGAGCTAGATTGATAATAATAAGAGTAATGAGTATACTAATTGTAGTTCTATCATCATATCTGCATAATATGGTTAATAATATGAGTTAGATTGATAACAATAAGAGTAATAAGTGTAGTAAATGTCGTGCTATTGATCATACCTGCATAATATGGTTAATAATATGAGTTAGATTCATAATAATAAGAGTAATAAGTATAGAAATTGTCGTTCTATCGATCACATAAGCATAATATGGCTAATAATATCAGTTAGATTGATAACAATGAGAGTAATAAGTCTAGTAATTGTCGTTCTATCGATCATATTAGCATAATATGGTTAATAATATGAGTTAGATTGATAATAGTAAGTGTAATGAGTATAGTAATTGTCCTTCTGTCGATCATATAAGCATAATATGGCTGATAATATGAGTTAGGCCGATAATAATAAGAGTAATGAGCATAGTAATTGTCGTTCTATCGATCATATTTGCATAATATGGTTAATAATATGAGTTAGATTGATAACAGTGAGTGTAATAAGTATAGTAATTGTCGTTCTGTCGATCATATAAGCATAATATTGCTAATAATATGAGTTAGATTGATAATAATGAGAGTAATAAGTATAGTAATTGTCGTTCTATCGATCACATAAGCATAATATGGCTAATAATATGAGTTAGATTGATAATAATAAGAGTAATGAGTATACTAATTGTAGTTCTATCGATCATATCTGCATAATATGGTTAATAATATGAGTTAGATTGATAATAATAAGAGTCATAAGTATAGTAAATGTCGTGCTATAGATCATATCTGCATAATATGGTTAATAATATGAGTTGGATTGATAATAATAAGAGTAATAAGTATAGTAAATGTCGTGCTATCGATCATATCTGCATAATATGGTTAATAATATGAGTTAGATTGATAATAATAAGAGTAGTAAGTGTAGTAAATGTCGTGCTATCGATCATATCTGCATAATATGGTTAATAATATGAGTTAGATTGATAATAGTGTGTGTAATAAGTATAGTAATTGTCGTTCTATCGATTATATTAGCATAATATTGTTAATAATATGTGTTAAATTGATAATAGTGAGTGTAATGAATATAGTAATTGTCGTTCTGTCGATCATATAAGCATAATATGGCTAATAATATGAGTTAGATTGATAATAATAAGAGTAATGAGTATACTAATTGTAGTTCTATCGATCATATCTGCATAATATGGTTAATAATATGAATTAGATTGATAATAGTGAGTGTAATAAGTATAGTAATTGTCGTTCTATCGATCATATTAGCATAATATGGCTAATAATATGAGTTAGATTGATAATAATAAGGGAAATGAATATAGAAATTGTCGTTCTATCGATCATATAAGCTTAATATGGCTAATAATATGAGTTAGATTGATAATAGTAAGAGTAATAAGTGTAGTAATTGTCATGCTATCGATCATATCCGCATAATATGGCTAACAATATGAGTTAGATTGATAATAATAAGAGTAATGAGTATAGTAATTGTCGTTCTATCGATCATATAAGCATAATATGGCTAATAATGTGAGTTAGATTGATAATAATAAGAGTAGTGAGTATACTAATTGTAGTTCTATCGATCATATCTGCATAATATGGTTAATAATATGAGTTAGATTGATAACAATAAGAGTAATAAGTATAGTAAATGTCGTGCTATCGATCATATCTGCATAATATGGTTAATAATATGAGTTAGATTCATAATAGTATTAAGAGTAATAAGTATAGTAATTGTCGTTCTATCGATCATATGTGCATAATATGGTTAATAATATGAGTTAGATTGATAACAGTGAGTGTAATGGGTATAGTAATTGTCGTTCTGTCGATCACATAAGCATAATATTGCTAATAATCTGAGTTAGATTGGTAATAGTAAGAGTAATAAGTGTAGTAAATGTCGTGCTATTGATGATACCTGCATAATATGGTTAATAATATGAGTTAGATTCATAATAATAAGAGTAATAAGTATAGTAATTGTCGTTCTATCGATCACATAAGCATAATATGGCTGATAATATGAGTTAGGCCGATAATAATAAGAGTAATGGGTATAGTAATTGTCGTTCTATCGATCATATTTGCATAATATGGTTAATAATATGAGTTAGATTGATAACAGTGAGTGTAATAATTATAGTAATTGTCGTTCTGTCGATCATATAAGCATAATATTGCTAATAATATGAGTTAGATTGATAATAATGAGAGTAATAAGTATAGTAATTGTCGTTCTATCGATCACATAAGCATAATAAGGCTAATAATATGAGTTAGATTGATAATAATAAGAGTAACGAGTATACTAATTGTAGTTCTATCGATCATATCTGCATAATATGGTTAATAATATGAGTTAGATTGATAATAATAAGAGTAATAAGTATAGTAAATGTCGTGCTATAGATCATATCTGCATAATATGGTTAATAATATGAGTTAGATTGATAATAATAAGAGTAGTAAGTGTAGTAAATGTCGTGCTATCGATCATATCTGCATAATATGGTTAATAATATGAGTTAGATTGATAATAGTGAGTGTAATAAGTATAGTAATTGTCGTTCTATCGATCATATTAGCATAATATGGTTAATAATATGAGCGAGATTGATAATAATAAGAGTAATGAGTATAGTAATTGTCGTTCTATCGTTCATATAAGCATAATATGGCTATTAATATGAGTTAGGCTGATAATAATAAGAGTAATCAGTATAGTAATTGTCGTTCTATCGATCATATAAGCATAATATGGTTAATAATATGAGTTAGATTGATAATAGTGAGTGTAATAAGTATAGTAATTGTCGTTATATCGATCATATCTGCATAATATGGCTAATAATATGAGTTAGATTGATAATAATAAGAGTAATGAGTATAGTAATTGTCGCTCTATCGATCATATAAGCATAATATGGCTAATAACATGAGTTAGATTGATAATAATAAGAGTAATGAGTATAGTAATTGTCGTTCTATCTATCATATAAGCATAATATGGCTAATAATATGAGTTAGGCTGATAATAATGAGAGTAATAAGTATAGTAATTGTCGTTCTGTCGATCATATAAGCATAATATGGCTAATAATATGAGTTAGATTGATAATAATATGGGAAATGAATATAGTAATTGTCGTTCTATCGATCATATAAGCTTAATATGGATAATAATATGAGTTAGATTGATAATAATAAGAGTAAGGAGTATACTAATTGTAGTTCTATCGATCATATCTGCATAATATGGTTAATAATATGAGTTAGATTGATAACAGTGAGTGTAATAAGTATAGTAATTGTCGTTCTATCGATCATATAAGCATAATATGGCTAATAATATGAGTTGGGCCGATAATAATAAGAGTAATGAGTATAGTAATTGTCGTTCTATCGATCATATTTGCATAATATGGTTAATAATATGAGTTAGATTGATAACAGTTAGTGTAATAAGTATAGTAATTGTCGTTCTGTCGATCATATAAGCATAATATGGCTAATAATATGAGTTAGATTGATAATAATAAGGGAAATGAATATAGTAATTGTCGTTCTATCGATCACATAAGCATAATATGGCTAATAATATGAGTTAGATTGATAATAATGAGAGTAAGAAGTATAGTAATTGTCGTTCTATCGATCATATTAGCATAATATGGCTAATAATATGAGTTAGGCTGATAATAATGAGAGTAATAAGTATAGTAATTGTCGTTCTGTCGATCATATAAGCATAATATGGCTAATAATATGAATTAGATTGATAATAATAAGAGAAATGAATATAGTAATTGTCGTTCTATTGTTCATATAAGCATAATATGGCTAATAATATGAGTTAGATTGATAATAATAAGAGTAAGGAGTATACTAATTGTAGTTCTATCGATCATATCTGCATAATATTGTTAATAATATGAGTTAGATTGATAACAATAAGAGTAATAAGTACAGTAAATGTCGTGCTATCCATCATATCTGCATAATATGGTTAATAATATGAGTTAGATTGATAATAGTGAGTGTAATAAGTATAGTCATTGTCGTTATATCGATCATATCTGCATAATATGGTTAATAATATGAGTTAGATTGATAATAGTGAGTGTAATAAGTATAGTAATTGTCGTTCTATCGATCATATCTGCATAATATTGTTAATAATATGAGTTAGATTGATAACAATAAGAGTAATAAGTACAGTAAATGTCGTGCTATCCATCATATCTGCATAATATGGTTAATAATATGAGTTAGATTGATAATAGTGAGTGTAATAAGTATAGTAATTGTCGTTATATCGATCATATCTGCATAATATGGTTAATAATATGAGTTAGATTGATAATAGTGAGTGTAATAAGTATAGTAATTGTCGTTCTATCGATCATATTAGCATGATATGGTTAATAACATGAGTTAGATTGATAATAATAAGTGTAATGAGTACAGTAATTGTCGTTCTATCGATCATATAAGCATAATATGGCTAATAATATGAGTTAGATTGATAATAATAAGAGTAATTAGTATAGTAATTGTCGTCTATCGATCATATAAGCATAATATGGCTAATAATATGAGTTAGGCTGATAATAATGAGAGTAATAAGTATAGTAATAGTCGTTCTGTCGATCATATAAGCATAATATGGCTAATAATATGAGTTAGATTGATAACAATAAGGGAAATGAATATAGTAATTGTCGTTCTATCGATCATATAAGCATAATATGGCTAATAATATGAGTTAGATTGATAATAATAAGAGTAATAAGTATAGTAATTGTCGTTCTATCGATCATATAAGCATAATATGGCTAATAATATGAGTTAGATTGATAATAATAAGAGTAATGAGTATACTAATTGTAGTTCTATCGATCATATCTGCATAATATGGTTAATAATATGAGTTAGATTGATAACAATAAGAGTAATAAGTATAGTAAATGTCGTGCTATCGATCATATCTGCATAGTATGGTTAATAATTTGAGTTAGATTCATAATAATAAGAGTAATAAGTATAGTAATTGTCGTTCTATCGATGACATAAGCATAATATGGCTAATAATATGAGTTAGATGGATAACAATGAGAGTAATAAGTATAGTAATGGTCGTTCTATCGATCATATGAGCATAATATGGTTAATAATATGAGTTAGATTGATAATAGTAAGTGTAATGAGTATAGTAATTGTCGTTCTGTCGATCATATAAGCATAATATGGCTAATAATATGAGTTGGGCCGATAATAATAAGAGTAATGAGTATAGTAATTGTCGTTCTATCGATCATATTTGCATAATATGGTTAATAATATGAGTTAGATTGATAATAGTGAGTGTAATAAGTATAGTAATTGTCGTTCTATCGATCATATTAGCATAATATGGTTAATAATATGAGCTAGATTGATAATAATAAGAGTAATGAATATAGTAATTGTCGTTCTATCGATCATATAAGCTTAATATGGCTAATAATATTAGTTAGATTGATAATAGTAAGAGTAATAAGTGTAGTAATTGTCATGCTATCGATCATATCCGCATAATATGGCTAACAATATGAGTTAGATTGATAATAATAAGAGTAATGAGTATAGTAATTGTCGTTCTATCGATCATATAAGCATAATATGGCTAATAATATGAGTTAGATTGATAATAATAAGAGTAGTGAGTATACTAATTGTAGTTCTATCGATCATATCTGCATAATATGGTTAATAATATGAGTTAGATTGATAACAATAAGAGTAATAAGTATAGTAAATGTCGTGCTATCGATCATATCTGCATAATATGGTTAATAATATGAGTTAGATTCATAATAGTATTAAGAGTAATAAGTATAGTAATTGTCGTTCTATCGATCATATGTGCATAATATGGTTAATAATATGAGTTAGATTGATAACAGTGAATGTAATGGGTATAGTAATTGTCGTTCTGTCGATCACATAAGCATAATATTGCTAATAATCTGAGTTAGATTGGTAATAGTAAGAGTAATAAGTGTAGTAAATGTCGTGCTATTGATCATACCTGCATAATATGGTTAATAATATGAGTTGGATTCATAATAATAAGAGTAATAAGTATAGTAATTGTCGTTCTATCGATCACATAAGCATAATATGGCTAATAATATCAGTTAGATTGATAACAATGAGAGTAATAAGTCTAGTAATTGTCGTTCTATCGATCATATTAGCATAATATGGTTAATAATATGAGTTAGATTGATAATAGTAAGTGTAATGAGTATAGTAATTGTCCTTCTGTCGATCATATAAGCATAATATGGCTGATAATATGAGTTAGGCCGATAATAATAAGAGTAATGAGTATAGTAATTGTCGTTCTATCGATCATATTTGCATAATATGGTTAATAATATGAGTTAGATTGATAACAGTGAGTGTAATAATTATAGTAATTGTCGTTCTGTCGATCAATTAAGCATAATATTGCTAATAATATGAGTTAGATTGATAATAATGAGAGTAATAAGTATAGTAATTGGCGTTCTATCGACCACATAAGCATAATATGGCTAATAATATGAGTTAGATTGATAATAATAAGAGTAATGAGTATACTAATTGTAGTTCTATCGATCATATCTGCATAATATGGTTAATAATATGAGTTAGATTGATAATAATAAGAGTAATAAGTATAGTAAATGTCGTGCTATAGATCATATCTGCATAATATGGTTAATAATATGAGTTAGATTGATAATAATAAGAGTAGTAAGTGTAGTAAATGTCGTGCTATCGATCATATCTGCATAATATGGTTAATAATATGAGTTAGATTGATAATAGTGAGTGTAATAAGTATAGTAATTGTCGTTCTATCGATCATATCTGCATAATATGGCTAATAATATGAGTTAGATTGATAATAATAAGAGTAATGAGTATAGTAATTGTCGTTCTATCGATCATATAAGCATAATATGGCTAATAACATGAGTTAGATTGATAATAATAAGAGTAATGAGTATAGTAATTGTCGTTCTATCGATCATATAAGCATAATATGGCTAATAATATGGGTTAGGCTGATAATAATGAGAGTAATAAGTATAGTAATTGTCGTTCTGTCGATCATATAAGCATAATATGGCTAATAATATGAGTTAGATTGATAATAATATGGGAAATGAATATAGTAATTGTCGTTCTATCGATCATATAAGCTTAATATGGATAATAATATGAGTTAGATTGATAATAATAAGAGTAAGGAGTATACTAATTGTAGTTCTATCGATCATATCTGCATAATATGGTTAATAATATGAGTTAGATTGATAACAGTGAGTGTAATAAGTATAGTAATTGTCGTTCTATCGATCATATAAGCATAATATGGCTAATAATATGAGTTGGGCCGATAATAATAAGAGTAATGAGTATAGTAATTGTCGTTCTATCGATCATATTTGCATAATATGGTTAATAATATGAGTTAGATTGATAACAGTTAGTGTAATAAGTATAGTAATTGTCGTTCTGTCGATCATATAAGCATAATATGGCTAATAATATGAGTTAGATTGATAATAATAAGGGAAATGAATATAGTAATTGTCGTTCTATCGATCATATAAGCTTAATATGGCTAATAATATGAGTTAGATTGATAATAATAAGAGTAAGCAGTATACTAATTGTAGTTCTATCGATCATATCTGCATATTATGGTTAATAATATGAGTTAGATTGATAACAGTTAGTGTAATAAGTATAGTAATTGTCGTTCTATCGATCATATAAGCATAATATGGCTAATAATATGAGTTAGATTGATAATAATAAGGGAAATGAATATAGTAATTGTCGTTCTATCGATCATATAAGCTTAATATGGCTAATAATATGAGTTAGATTGATAATAATAAGAGTAATGAGTACACTAATTGTAGTTCTATCGATCATATCTGCATAATATGGTTAATAATATGAGTTGGATTGATAATAATAAGTGTAATAAGTATAGTAAATGTCGTGCTATCGATCATATCTGCATAATATGGTTAATAATATGAGTTAGATTGATAATAATAAGAGTAGTAAGTGTAGTAAATGTCGTGCTATCGATCATATCTGCATAATATGGTTAATAATATGAGTTAGATTGATAATAGTGTGTGTAATAAGTATAGTAATTGTCGTACTATCGATCACATAAGCATAATATGGCTAATAATATGAGTTAGATTGATAACAATGAGAGTAATAAGTATAGTAATTGTCGTTCTATCGATTATATTAGCATAATATTGTTAATAATATGTGTTAAATTGATAATAGTGAGTGTAATGAATATAGTAATTGTCGTTCTGTCGATCATATAAGCATAATATGGCTAATAATATGAGTTAGATTGATAATAATAAGAGTAATGAGTATACTAATTGTAGTTCTATCGATCATATCTGCATAATATGGTTAATAATATGAGTTAGATTGATAATAATAAGAGTAATAAGTATAGTAAATGTCGTGCTATAGATCATATCTGCATAATATGGTTAATAATATGAGTTAGATTGATAATAATAAGAGTAGTAAGTGTAGTAAATGTCGTGCTATCGATCATATCTGCATAATGTGGTTAATAATATGAGTTAGATTGATAATAGTGAGTGTAATGAGTATAGTAATTGTCGTTCTGTCGATCACATAAGCATAATATGGCTAATAATCTGAGTTAGATTGATAATAATAAGAGTAATAAGTGTAGTAAATGGCGTGCTATCGATCATATCTGCATAATGTGGTTAATAATATGAGTTAGATTCATAATGATAAGAGTAATAAGTATAGTAATTGTCCTTCTATCGATCACATAAGCATAATATGGCTAATAATATGAGTTAGATTGATAATAATGAGAGTAAGAAGTATAGTAATTGTCGTTCTATCGATCATATTAGCATAATATGGCTAATAATATGAGTTAGGCTGATAATAATGAGAGTAATAAGTATAGTAATTGTCGTTCTGTCGATCATATAAGCATAATATGGCTAATAATATGAATTAGATTGATAATAATAAGAGAAATGAATATAGTAATTGTCGTTCTATCGATCATATAAGCATAATATGGCTAATAATATGAGTTAGATTGATAATAATAAGAGTAAGGAGTATACTAATTGTAGTTCTATCGATCATATCTGCATAATATGGTTAATAATATGAGTTACATTGATAACAGTGAGTGTAATAAGTATAGTAATTGTCGTTCTATCGATCCTATAAGCATAATATGGCTAATAATATGAGTTAGATTGATAATAATAAGAGAAGTGAGTATAGCCATTGTTGTTCGATCGATCATATAAGCATAATATGGCTAATAATATGAGTTAGATTGATAATAATAAGAGAAATGAATATACTAATTGTAGTTCTATCGATCATATCTGCATAATATGGTTAATAATATGAGTTAGATTGATAATAATAAGAGTAATAAGTATAGTAAATGTCGTGCTATCGATCATATCTGCATAATATGGTTAATAATATGAGTTAGATTGATAATAATATGGGAAATGAATATAGTAATTGTCGTTCTATCGATCATATAAGCTTAATATGGCTAATAATATGAGTTAGATTGATAATAATAAGAGTAAGGAGTATACTAATTGTAGTTCTATCGATCATATCTGCATAATATGGTTAATAATATGAGTTAGATTGATAACAGTGAGTGTAATAAGTATAGTAATTGTCGTTCTATCGATCATATAAGCATAATATGGCTAATAATATGAGTTGGGCCGATAATAATAAGAGTAATGAGTATAGTAATTGTCGTTCTATCGATCATATTTGCATAATATGGTTAATAATATGAGTTAGATTGATAACAGTTAGTGTAATAAGTATAGTAATTGTCGTTCTGTCGATCATATAAGCATAATATGGCTAATAATATGAGTTAGATTGATAATAATAAGGGAAATGAATATAGTAATTGTCGTTCTATCGATCATATAAGCTTAATATGGCTAATAATATGAGTTAGATTAATAATAATAAGAGTAAGGAGTATACTAATTGTAGTTCTATCGATCATATCTGCATATTATGGTTAATAATATGAGTTAGATTGATAACAGTTAGTGTAATAAGTATAGTAATTGTCGTTCTATCGATCATATAAGCATAATATGGCTAATAATATGAGTTAGATTGATAATAATAAGGGAAATGAATATAGTAATTGTCGTTCTATCGATCATATAAGCTTAATATGGCTAATAATATGAGTTAGATTGATAATAATAAGAGTAATGAGTACACTAATTGTAGTTCTATCGATCATATTTGCATAATATGGTTAATAATATGAGCTAGATTGATAACAGTGAGTGTAATAATTATAGTAATTGTCGTTCTGTCGATCATATAAGCATAATATTGCTAATAATATGAGTTAGATTGATAATAATGAGAGTAATAAGTATAGTAATTGTCGTTCTATCGACCACATAAGCATAATATGGCTAATAATATGAGTTAGATTGATAATAATAAGAGTAATGAGTATACTAATTGTAGTTCTATCGATCATATCTGCATAATATGGTTAATAATATGAGTTAGATTGATAATAATAAGAGTAATAAGTATAGTAAATGTCGTGCTATAGATCATATCTGCATAATATGGTTAATAATATGAGTTAGATTGATAATAATAAGAGTAGTAAGTGTAGTAAATGTCGTGCTATCGATCATATCTGCATAATATGGTTAATAATATGAGTTAGATTGATAATAGTGAGTGTAATAAGTATAGTAATTGTCGTTCTATCGATCATATTAGCATAATATGGTTAATAATATGAGCTAGATTGATAATAATAAGAGTAATGAGTATAGTAATTGTCGTTCTATCGTTCATATAAGCATAATATGGCTAATAATATGAGTTAGGCTGATAATAATAAGAGTAATCAGTATAGTAATTGTCGTTCTATCGATCATATAAGCATAATATGGTTAATAATATGAGTTAGATTGATAATAGTGAGTGTAATAAGCATAGTAATTGTCGTTATATCGATCATATCTGCATAATATGGCTAATAATATGAGTTAGATTGATAATAATAAGAGTAATGAGTATAGTAATTGTCGTTCTACCGATCATATAAGCATAATATGGCTAATAACATGAGTTAGATTGATAATAATAAGAGTAATGAGTATAGTAATTGTCGTTCTATCGATCATATAAGCATAATATGGCTAATAATATGAGTTAGGCTGATAATAATGAGAGTAATAAGTATAGTAATTGTCGTTCTGTCGATCATATAAGCATAATATGGCTAATAATATGAGTTAGATTGATAATAATAAGGGAAATGAATATAGTAATTGTCGTTCTATCGATCATATCTGCATAATATGGTTAATAATATGAGTTGGATTGATAATAATAAGAGTAATAAGTATAGTAAATGTCGTGCTATCGATCATATCTGCATAATATGGTTAATAATATGAGTTAGATTGATAATAATAAGAGTAGTAAGTGTAGTAAATGTCGTGCTATCGATCATATCTGCATAATATGGTTAATAATATGAGTTAGATTGATAATAGTGTGTGTAATAAGTATAGTAATTGTCGTTCTATCGATCACATAAGCATAATATGGCTAATAATATGAGTTAGATTGATAACAATGAGAGTAATAAGTATAGTAATTGTCGTTCTATCGATTATATTAGCATAATATGGTTAACAATATGTGTTAAATTGATAATAGTGAGTGTAATGAATATAGTAATTGTCGTTCTGTCGATCATATAAGCATAATATGGCTAATAATATGAGTTAGATTGATAATAATAAGAGTAATGAGTATACTAATTGTAGTTCTATCGATCATATCTGCATAATATGGTTAATAATATGAGTTAGATTGATAACAATAAGAGTAATAAGTATAGTAAATGTCGTGCTATAGATCATATCTGCATAATATGGTTAGTAATATGAGTTAGATTGATAATAATAAGAGTAGTAAGTGTAGTAAATGTCGTGCTATCGATCATATCTGCATAATATGGTTAATAATATGAGTTAGATTGATAATAGTGAGTGTAATGAGTATAGTAATTGTCGTTCTGTCGATCACATAAGCATAATATGGCTAATAATCTGAGTTAGATTGATAATAATAAGAGTAATAAGTGTAGTAAATGGCGTGCTATCGATCATATCTGCATAATGTGGTTAATAATATGAGTTAGATTCATAATGATAAGAGTAATAAGTATAGTAATTGTCCTTCTATCGATCACATAAGCATAATATGGCTAATAATATGAGTTAGATTGATAATAATGAGAGTAAGAAGTATAGTAATTGTCGTTCTATCGATCATATTAGCATAATATGGCTAATAATATGAGTTAGGCTGATAATAATGAGAGTAATAAGTATAGTAATTGTCGTTCTGTCGATCATATAAGCATAATATGGCTAATAATATGAATTAGATTGATAATAATAAGAGAAATGAATATAGTAATTGTCGTTCTATCGATCATATAAGCATAATATGGCTAATAATCTGAGTTAGATTGATAATAATAAGAGTAATAAGTGTAGTAAATGGCGTGCTATCGATCATATCTGCATAATGTGGTTAATAATATGAGTTAGATTCATAATGATAAGAGTAATAAGTATAGTAATTGTCCTTCTATCGATCACATAAGCATAATATGGCTAATAAAATGAGTTAGATTGATAATAATGAGAGTAAGAAGTATAGTAATTGTCGTTCTATCGATCATATTAGCATAATATGGCTAATAATATGAGTTAGGCTGATAATAATGAGAGTAATAAGTATAGTAATTGTCGTTCTGTCGATCATATAAGCATAATATGGCTAATAATATGAATTAGATTGATAATAATAAGAGAAATGAATATAGTAATTGTCGTTCTATCGATCATATAAGCTTAATATGGCTAATAATATGAGTTAGATTGATAATAATAAGAGTAAGGAGTATACTAATTGTAGTTCTATCGATCATATCTGCATAATATGGTTAATAATATGAGTTAGATTGATAACAGTGAGTGTAATAAGTATAGTAATTGTCGTTCTATCGATCACATAAGCATAATATGGCTAATAATATGAGTTAGATTGATAACAATGAGAGTAATAAGTATAGTAATTGTCGTTCTATCGATCATATTAGCATAATATGGTTAATAATATGTGTTAAATTGATAATAGTGAGTGTAATGAATATAGTAATTGTCGTTCTGTCGATCATATAAGCATAATATGGCTAATAATATGAGTTAGATTGATAATAATAAGAGTAATGAGTATAGTAATTGTCTTTCTATCGATCATATCTGCATAATATGGTTAATAATATGAGTTAGATTGATAATAGTGAGTGTAATAAGTATAGTAATTGTCGTTCTATCGATCATATTAGCATAATATGGCTTATAATATGAGTTAGGCTGATAATAATAAGAGTAATGAGTATAGTAATTGTCGTTCTATCGATCATATTTGCATAATGTGGTTAATAATATGAGTTAGATTGATAACAGTGAGTGTAATAAGTATAGTAATTGTCCTTCTATCGATCATATAAGCATAATATGGCTAATAATATGAGTTAGATTGATAATAATAAGAGAAGTGAGTATAGTCATTGTCGTTCAATCGACCATATAAGCATAATATGGCTAATAATATGAGTAAGATTGATAATAATAAGAGAAGTGAGTATAGTCATTGTCGTTCTATCGATCATATAAGCATAATATGGCTAATAATATGAGTAAGATTGATAATAATAAGAGAAGTGAGTATAGTCATTGTCGTTCGATCAATCATATAAGCATAATATGGCTAATGATATGACTTAGATTGATAACAGTGAGTGTAATAAGTATAGTAATTGTCTTTCTATCGATCATATAAGCATAATATGGCTAATAATATGAGTTAGATTGATAATAATAAGAGAAATGAATATAGTAATTGTCGTTCTATCGATCATATAAGCATAATATGGCTAATAATGTGAGTTAGATTGATAATAATAAGAGTAATAAGTATAGTAATTGTCGTTCTATCGATCATATAAGCATAATATGGCTAATAATATGATCTAGATTGATAATAATAAGAGTAATGAGTATACTAATTGTAGTTCTATCGATCATATCTGCATAATATGGTTAATAATATGAGTTAGATTGATAATAGTGAGTGTAATAAGTATAGTAATTGTCGTTCTATCGATCATATGTGCATAATATGGTTAATAATATGAGTTAGATTGATAACAGTGAGTGTAATGGGTATAGTAATTGTCGTTCTGTCGATCACATAAGCATAATATTGCTAACAATCTGAGTTAGATTGGTAATAGTAAGAGTAATAAGTGTAGTAAATGTCGTGCTATTGATCATACCTGCATAATATGGTTAATAATATGAGTTAGATTCATAATAATAAGAGTAATAAGTATAGTAATTGTCGTTCTATCGATCACATAAGCATAATATGGCTAATAATATCAGTTAGATTGATAACAATGAGAGTAATAAGTCTAGTAATTGTCGTTCTATCGATCATATTAGCATAATATGGTTAATAATATGAGTTAGATTGATAATAGTAAGTGTAATGAGTATAGTAATTGTCCTTCTGTCGATCATATAAGCATAATATGGCTGATAATATGAGTTAGGCCGATAATAATAAGAGTAATGAGTATAGTAATTGTCGTTCTATCGATCATATTTGCATAATATGGTTAATAATATGAGTTAGATTGATAATAATGAGAGTAATAAGTATAGTAATTGTCGTTCTATCGATCACATAAGCATAATATGGCTAATAATATGAGTTAGATTGATAATAATAAGAGTAATAAGTATAGTAAATGTCGTGCTATAGATCATATCTGCATAATATGGTTAATAATATGAGTTAGATTGATAATAATAAGAGTAGTAAGTGTAGTAAATGTCGTGCTATCGATCATATCTGCATAATATGGTTAATAATATGAGATAGATTGATAATAGTGAGTGTAATAAGTATAGTAATTGTCGTTCTATCGATCATATTAGCATAATATGGTTAATAATATGAGCTAGATTGATAATAATAAGAGTAATGAGTATAGTAATTGTCGTTCTATCGTTCATATAAGCATAATATGGCTAATAATATGAGTTAGGCTGATAATAATAAGAGTAATCAGTATAGTAATTGTCGTTCTATCGATCATATAAGCATAATATGGTTAATAATATGAGTTAGATTGATAATAGTGAGTGTAATAAGTATAGTAATTGTCGTTATATCGATCATATCTGCATAATATGGCTAATAATATGAGTTAGATTGATAATAATAAGAGTAATGAGTATAGTAATTGTCGTTCTATCGATCATATAAGCATAATATGGCTAATAACATGAGTTAGAGTGATAATAATAAGAGTAATGGGTATAGTAATTGTCGTTCTATCGATCATATAAGCATAATATGGCTAATAATATGAGTTAGGCTGATAATAATGAGAGTAATAAGTATAGTAATTGTCGTTCTGTCGATCATATAAGCTTAATATGGCTAATAATATGAGTAAGATTGATAATAATAAGAGAAGTGAGTATAGTCATTGTCGTTCTATCGATCATATAAGCATAATATGGCTAATAATATGAGTAAGATTGATAATAATAAGAGAAGTGAGTATAGTCATTGTCGTTCGATCAATCATATAAGCATAATATGGCTAATGATATGAGTTAGATTGATAACAGTGAGTGTAATAAGTATAGTAATTGTCTTTCTATCGATCATATAAGCATAATATGGCTAATAATATGAGTTAGATTGATAATAATAAGAGAAATGAATATAGTAATTGTCGTTCTATCGATCATATAAGCATAATATGGCTAATAATGTGAGTTAGATTGATAATAATAAGAGTAATAAGTATAGTAATTGTCGTTCTATCGATCATATAAGCATAATATGGCTAATAATATGAGTTAGATTGATAATAATAAGAGTAATGAGTATACTAATTGTAGTTCTATCGATCATATCTGCATAATATGGTTAATAATATGAGTTAGATTGATAATAGTGAGTGTAATAAGTATAGTAATTGTCGTTCTATCGATCATATGTGCATAATATGGTTAATAATATGAGTTAGATTGATAACAGTGAGTGTAATGGGTATAGTAATTGTCGTTCTGTCGATCACATAAGCATAATATTGCTAATAATCTGAGTTAGATTGGTAATAGTAAGAGTAATAAGTGTAGTAAATGTCGTGCTATTGATCATACCTGCATAATATGGTTAATAATATGAGTTAGATTCATAATAATAAGAGTAATAAGTATAGTAATTGTCGTTCTATCGATCACATAAGCATAATATGGCTAATAATATCAGTTAGATTGATAACAATGAGAGTAATAAGTCTAGTAATTGTCGTTCTATCGATCATATTAGCATAATATGGTTAATAATATGAGTTAGATTGATAATAGTAAGTGTAATGAGTATAGTAATTGTCCTTCTGTCGATCATATTAGCATAATATGGTTAATAATATGTGTTAAATTGATAATAGTGAGTGTAATGGATATAGTAATTGTCGTTCTGTCGATCATATAAGCATAATATGGCTAATAATATGAGTTAGATTGATAATAATAAGAGTAATGAGTATACTAATTGTAGTTCTATCGATCATATCTGCATAATATGGTTAATAATATGAGTTAGATTGATAATAATAAGAGTAATAAGTATAGTAAATGTCGTGCTATAGATCATATCTGCATAATATGGTTAATAATATGAGTTAGATTGATAATAGTAAGAGTAGTAGGTGTAGTTAATGTCGTGCTATCGATCATATCTGCATAATATGGTTAATAATATGAGTTAGATTGATAATAGTGAGTGTAATGAGTATAGTAATTGTCGTTCTGTCGATCACATAAGCATAATATGGCTAATAATCTGAGTTAGATTGATAATAATAAGAGTAATAAGTGTAGTAAATGGCGTGCTATCGATCATATCTGCATAATATGGTTAATAATATGAGTTAGATTCATAATAATAAGAGTAATAAGTATAGTAATTGTCGTTCTATCGATGACATAAGCATAATATGGCTAATAATATGAGTTAGATTGATAACAATGAGAGTAATAAGTATAGTAATGGTCGTTCTATCGATCATATGAGCATAATATGGTTAATAATATGAGTTAGATTGATAATAGTAAGTGTAATGAGTATAGTAATTGTCCATCTGTCGATCATATAAGCATAATATGGCCAATAATATGAGTTGGGCCGATAATAATAAGAGTAATGAGTATAGTAATTGTCGTTCTATCGATCATATTTGCATAATATGGTTAATAATATGAGTTAGATTGATAACAGTGAGTGTAATAAGTATAGTAATTGACGTTCTGTCGATCATATAAGCATAATATGGCTAATAATATGAGTTAGATTGATAATAATAAGGGAAATGAATATAGTAATTGTCGTTCTATCGATCATATAAGCTTAATATGGCTAATAATATGAGTTAGATTGATAATAATAAGGGAAATGAATATAGTAATTGTCGTTCTATCGATCATATAAGCTTAATATGGCTAATAATATGAGTTAGATTGATAATAATAAGAGTAAGGAGTATACTAATTGTAGTTCTATCGATCATATCTGCATATTATGGTTAATAATATGAGTTGGATTGATAATAATAAGAATAATAAGTATAGTAAATGTCGTGCTATCGATCATATCTGCATAATATGGTTAATAATATGAGTTAGATTGATAATAATAAGAGTAGTAAGTGTAGTAAATGTCGTGCTATCGATCATATCTGCATAATATGGTTAATAATATGAGTTAGATTGATAATAGTGTGTGTAATAAGTATAGTAATTGTCGTTCTATCGATCACATAAGCATAATATGGCTAATAATATGAGTTAGATTGATAACAATGAGAGTAATAAGTATAGTAATTGTCGTTCTATCGATCATATTAGCATAATATGGTTAATAATATGTGTTAAATTGATAATAGTGAGTGTAATGAATATAGTAATTGTCGTTCTGTCGATCATATAAGCATAATATGGCTAATAATATGAGTTAGATTGATAATAATAAGAGTAATGAGTATACTAATTGTAGTTCTATCGATCATATCTGCATAATATGGTTAATAATATGAGTTAGATTGATAATAATAAGAGTAATAAGTATAGTAAATGTCGTGCTATAGATCATATCTGCATAATATGGTTAATAATATGAGTTAGATTGATAATAATAAGAGAAATGAATATAGCAATTGTCGTTCTATCGATCATATAAGCATAATATGGCTAATAATGTGAGTTAGATTGATAATAATAAGAGTAATAAGTATAGTAATTGTCGTTCTATCGATCATATAAGCATAATATGGCTAATAATATGAGTTAGATTGATAATAATAAGAGTAATGAGTATACTAATTGTAGTTCTATCGATCATATCTGCATAATATGGTTAATAATATGAGTTAGATTGATAATAGTGAGTGTAATAAGTATAGTAATTGTCGTTCTATCGATCATATGTGCATAATATGGTTAATAATATGAGTTAGATTGATAACAGTGAGTGTAATGGGTATAGTAATTGTCGTTCTGTCGATCACATAAGCATAATATTGCTAATAATCTGAGTTAGATTGGTAATAGTAAGAGTAATAAGTGTAGTAAATGTCGTGCTATTGATCATACCTGCATAATATGGTTAATAATATGAGTTAGATTCATAGTAATAAGAGTAATAAGTATAGTAATTGTCGTTCTATCGATCACATAAGCATAATATGGCTAATAATATCAGTTAGATTGATAACAATGAGAGTAATAAGTCTAGTAATTGTCGTTCTATCGATCATATTAGCATAATATGGTTAATAATATGAGTTAGATTGATAATAGTAAGTGTAATGAGTATAGTAATTGTCCTTCTGTCGATCATATTAGCATAATATGGTTAATAATATGTGTTAAATTGATAATAGTGAGTGTAATGGATATAGTAATTGTCGTTCTGTCGATCATATAAGCATAATATGGCTAATAATATGAGTTAGATTGATAATAATAAGAGTAATGAGTATACTAATTGTAGTTCTATCGATCATATCTGCATAATATGGTTAATAATATGAGTTAGATTGATAATAATAAGAGTAATAAGTATAGTAAATGTCGTGCTATAGATCATATCTGCATAATATGGTTAATAATATGAGTTAGATTGATAATAGTAAGAGTAGTAGGTGTAGTTAATGTCGTGCTATCGATCATATCTGCATAATATGGTTAATAATATGAGTTAGATTGATAATAGTGAGTGTAATGAGTATAGTAATTGTCGTTCTGTCGATCACATAAGCATAATATGGCTAATAATCTGAGTTAGATTGATAATAATAAGAGTAATAAGTGTAGTAAATGGCGTGCTATCGATCATATCTGCATAATATGGTTAATAATATGAGTTAGATTCATAATAATAAGAGTAATAAGTATAGTAATTGTCGTTCTATCGATGACATAAGCATAATATGGCTAATAATATGAGTTAGATTGATAACAATGAGAGTAATAAGTATAGTAATGGTCGTTCTATCGATCATATGGGCATAATATGGTTAATAATATGAGTTAGATTGATAATAGTAAGTGTAATGAGTATAGTAATTGTCTATCTGTCGATCATATAAGCATAATATGGCCAATAATATGAGTTGGGCCGATAATAATAAGAGTAATGAGTATAGTAATTGTCGTTCTATCGATCATATTTGCATAATATGGTTAATAATATGAGTTAGATTGATAACAGTGAGTGTAATAAGTATAGTAATTGACGTTCTGTCGATCATATAAGCATAATATGGCTAATAATATGAGTTAGATTGATAATAATAAGGGAAATGAATATAGTAATTGTCGTTCTATCGATCATATAAGCTTAATATGGCTAATAATATGAGTTAGATTGATAATAATAAGGGAAATGAATATAGTAATTGTCGTTCTATCGATCATATAAGCTTAATATGGCTAATAATATGAGTTAGATTGATAATAATAAGAGTAAGGAGTATACTAATTGTAGTTCTATCGATCATATCTGCATATTATGGTTAATAATATGAGTTGGATTGATAATAATAAGAATAATAAGTATAGTAAATGTCGTGCTATCGATCATATCTGCATAATATGGTTAATAATATGAGTTAGATTGATAATAATAAGAGTAGTAAGTGTAGTAAATGTCGTGCTATCGATCATATCTGCATAATATGGTTAATAATATGAGTTAGATTGATAATAGTGTGTGTAATAAGTATAGTAATTGTCGTTCTATCGATCACATAAGCATAATATGGCTAATAATATGAGTTAGATTGATAACAATGAGAGTAATAAGTATAGTAATTGTCGTTCTATCGATCATATTAGCATAATATGGTTAATAATATGTGTTAAATTGATAATAGTGAGTGTAATGAATATAGTAATTGTCGTTCTGTCGATCATATAAGCATAATATGGCTAATAATATGAGTTAGATTGATAACAATAAGAGTAATGAGTATACTAATTGTAGTTCTATCGATCATATCTGCATAATATGGTTAATAATATGAGTTAGATTGATAATAATAAGAGTAATAAGTATAGTAAATGTCGTGCTATAGATCATATCTGCATAATATGGTTAATAATATGAGTTAGATTGATATTAATAAGAGAAATGAATATACTAATTGTAGTTCTATCGATCATATCTGAATAATATGGTTAATAATATGAGTTAGATTGATAATAATAAGAGTAATAAGTATAGTAAATGTCGTGCTATCGATCATATCTGCATAATATGGTTAATAATATGAGTTAGATTGATAATAATAAGAGTAATAAGTGTAGTAATTGTCATGCTATCGATCATATCCGCATAATATGGTTAATAATATGAGTTAGATTGATAATAGTGAGTGTAATAGGTATAGTAATTGTCGTTCTATCGATCATATTAGTATAATATGGTTAATAATATGAGTTAGATTGATAATAATAAGAGAAGTGAGTATAGTCATTGTCGTTCGATCGATCATATAAGCATAATATGGCTAATGATATGAGTTAGATTGATAATAATAAGAGTAATGAGTATACTAATTGTAGTTCTATCGATCATATCTGCATAATATGGTTAATAATATGAGTTAGATTGATAACAGTGAGCGTAATAAGTATAGTAATTGTCGTTCTGTCGATCACATAAGCATAATATGGCTAATAATCTGAGTTAGATTGATAATAATAAGAGTAATAAGTGTAGTAAATGGCGTGCTATCGATCATATCTGCATAATATGGTTAATAATATGAGTTAGATTCATAATAATAAGAGTAATAGGTATAGTAATTGTCCTTCTATCGATCACATAAGCATAATATGGCTAATAATATGAGTTAGATTGATAATAATGAGAGTAATAAGTACAGTAATTATCGTTCTACCGATCATATAAGCATAATATGGCTAATAATATGAGTTAGATTGATAATAATAAGAGTAATAAGTATAGTAATTGTCGTTCTATCGATCATATAAGCATAATATGGCTAATAATATGAGTTAGATTGATAATAATAAGGGAAATGAATATAGTAATTGTCGTTCTATCGATCATATAAGCTTAATATGGCTAATAATATGAGTTAGATTGATAATAATAAGAGTAAGGAGTATACTAATTGTAGTTCTATCGATCATATCTGCATATTATGGTTAATAATATGAGTTAGATTGATAACAGTTAGTGTAATAAGTATAGTAATTGTCGTTCTATCGATCATATAAGCATAATATGGCTAATAATATGAGTTAGATTGATAATAATAAGGGAAATGAATATAGTAATTGTCGTTCTATCGATCACATAAGCTTAATATGGCTAATAATATGAGTTAGATTGATAATAGTAAGTGTAATGAGTATAGTAATTGTCGTTCTGTCGATCATATAAGCACAATATGGCTAATAATATGAGTTGGGCCGATAATAATAAGAGTAATGAGTATAGTAATTGTCGTTCTATCGATCATATTTGCATAATATGGTTAATAATATGAGTTAGATTGATAACAGTGAGTGTAATAAGTATAGTAATTGTCGTTCTGTCGATCATATAAGCATAATATGGCTAATAATATGAGTTAGATTGATAATAATAAGGGAAATGAATATAGTAGTTGTCGTTCTATCGATCATATAAGTTTAATATGGCTAATAATATGAGTTAGATTGATAATAATAAGAGTAAGGAGTATACTAATTGTAGTTCTATCGATCATATCTGCATATTATGGTTAATAATATGAGTTAGATTGATAACAGTTAGTGTAATAAGTATAGTAATTGTCGTTCTATCGATCATATAAGCATAATATGGCTAATAATATGAGTTAGATTGATAATAATAAGAGTAATGAGTATACTAATTGTAGTTCTATCGATCATATCTGCATAATATGGTTAATAACATGAGTTAGATTGATAATAATAAGAGTAATAAGTATAGTAAATGTCGTGCTATAGATCATATCTGCATAATATGGTTAATAATATGAGTTAGATTGATAATAATAAGAGTAGTAAGTGTAGTAAATGTCGTGCTATCGATCATATCTGCATAATATGGTTAATAATATGAGTTAGATTGATAATAGTGAGTGTAATGAGTATAGTAATTGTCGTTCTGTCGATCACATAAGCATAATATGGCTAATAATCTGAGTTAGATTGATAATAATAAGAGTAATAAGTGTAGTAAATGGCGTGCTATCGATCATATCTGCATAATATGGTTAATAATATGAGTTAGATTCATAATAATAAGAGTAATAAGTATAGTAATTGTCCTTCTATCGATCACATAAGCATAATATGGCTAATAATATGAGTTAGATTGATAATAATGAGAGTAAGAAGTATAGTAATTGTAGTTCTATCGATCATATTAGCATAATATGGCTAATAATATGAGTTAGGCTGATAATAATGAGAGTAATAAGTATAGTAATTGTCGTTCTGTCGATCATATAAGCATAATATGGCTAATAATATGAATTAGATTGATAATAATAAGAGAAATGAATATAGTAATTGTCGTTCTATCGATCATATAAGCATAATATGGCTAATAATATGAGTTAGATTGATAATAATAAGAGTAAGGAGTATACTAATTGTAGTTCTATCGATCATATCTGCATAATATGGTTAATAATATGAGTTACATTGATAACAGTGAGTGTAATAAGTATAGTAATTGTCGTTCTATCGATCCTGTAAGCATAATATGGCTAATAATATGAGTTAGATTGATAATAATAAGAGAAGTGAGTATAGCCATTGTTGTTCGATCGATCATATAAGCATAATATGGCTAATGATATGAGTTAGATTGATAATAATAAGAGTAATAGGTATAGTAATTATCGTTCTACCGATCATATAAGCATAATATGGCTAATAATATGAGTTAGATTGATAATAATAAGAGAAATGAATATACTAATTGTAGTTCTATCGATCATATCTGAATAATATGGTTAATAATATGAGTTAGATTGATAATAATAAGAGTAATAAGTATAGTAAATGTCGTGCTATCGATCATATCCGCATAATATGGTTAATAATATGAGTTAGATTGATAATAGTGAGTGTAATAGGTATAGTAATTGTCGTTCTATCGATCATATTAGTATAATATGGTTAATAATATGAATTAGATTGATAATAATAAGAGAAGTGAGTATAGTCATTGTCGTTCGATCGATCATATAAGCATAATATGGCTAATGATATGAGTTAGATTGATAATAATAAGAGTAATGAGTATACTAATTGTAGTTCTATCGATCATATCTGCATAATATGGTTAATAATATGAGTTAGATTGATAACAGTGAGCGTAATAAGTATAGTAATTGTCGTTCTGTCGATCACATAAGCATAATATGGCTAATAATCTGAGTTAGATTGATAATAATAAGAGTAATAAGTGTAGTAAATGGCGTGCTATCGATCATATCTGCATAATATGGTTAATAATATGAGTTAGATTCATAATAATAAGAGTAATAGGTATAGTAATTGTCCTTCTATCGATCACATAAGCATAATATGGCTAATAATATGAGTTAGATTGATAATAATGAGAGTAATAAGTACAGTAATTATCGTTCTACCGATCATATAAGCATAATATGGCTAATAATATGAGTTAGATTGATAATAATAAGAGTAATAAGTATAGTAATTGTCGTTCTATCGATCATATAAGCATAATATGGCTAATAATATGAGTTAGATTGATAATAATAAGAGTAATGAGTATACTAATTGTAGTTCTATCGATCATATCTGCATAATATGGTTAATAATATGAGTTAGATTGATAACAATAAGAGTAATAAGTATAGCAAATGTCGTGCTATCGATCATATCTGCATAATATGGTTAATAATATGAGTTAGATTCATAATAATAAGAGTAATAAGTATAGTAATTGTCGTTCTATCGATGACATAAGCATAATATGGCTAATAATATGAGTTAGATTGATAACAATGAGAGTAATAAGTATAGTAATGGTCGTTCTATCGATCATATGTGCATAATATGGTTAATAATATGAGTTAGATTGATAATAGTAAGTGTAATGAGTATAGTAATTGTCGTTCTGTCGATCATATAAGCATAATATGGCTAATAATATGAGTTGGGCCGATAATAATAAGAGTAATGAGTATAGTAATTGTCGTTCTATCGATCATATTTGCATAATATGGTTAATAATATGAGTTAGATTGATAACAGTGAGTGTAATAAGTATAGTAATTGTCGTTCTGTCGATCATATAAGCATAATATGGCTAATAATATGAGTTAGATTGATAATAATAAGGGAAATGAATATAGTAATTGTCGTTCTATCGATCATATAAGCTTAATATGGCTAATAATATGAGTTAGATTGATAATAATAAGAGTAAGGAGTATACTAATTGTAGTTCTATCGATCATATCTGCATATTATGGTTAATAATATGAGTTAGATTGATAACAGTTAGTGTAATAAGTATAGTAATTGTCGTTCTATCGATCATATAAGCATAATATGGCTAATAATATGAGTTAGATTGATAATAATAAGGGAAATGAATATAGTAATTGTCGTTCTATCGATCACATAAGCTTAATATGGCTAATAATATGAGTTAGATTGATAATAGTAAGTGTAATGAGTATAGTAATTGTCGTTCTGTCGATCATATAAGCACAATATGGCTAATAATGTGAGTTGGGCCGATAATAATAAGAGTAATGAGTATAGTAATTGTCGTTCTATCGATCATATTTGCATAATATGGTTAATAATATGAGTTAGATTGATAACAGTGAGTGTAATAAGTATAGTAATTGTCGTTCTGTCGATCATATAAGCATAATATGGCTAATAATATGAGTTAGATTGATAATAATAAGGGAAATGAATATAGTAGTTGTCGTTCTATCGATCATATAAGCTTAATATGGCTAATAATATGAGTTAGATTGATAATAATAAGAGTAAGGAGTATACTAATTGTAGTTCTATCGATCATATCTGCATATTATGGTTAATAATATGAGTTAGATTTATAACAGTTAGTGTAATAAGTATAGTAATTGTCGTTCTATCGATCATATAAGCATAATATGGCTAATAATATGAGTTAGATTGATAATAATAAGGGAAATGAATATAGTAATTGTCGTTCTATCGATCATATAAGCTTAATATGGCTAATAATATGAGTTAGATTGATAATAATAAGAGTAATGAGTATACTAATTGTAGTTCTATCCATCATATCTGCATAATATGGTTAATAATATGAGTTGGATTGATAATAATAAGAGTAATAAGTATAGTAAATGTCGTGCTATCGATCATATCTGCATAATATGGTTAATAATATGAGTTAGATTGATAATAATAAGAGTAGTAAGTGTAGTAAATGTCGTGCTATCGATCATATCTGCATAATATGGTTAATATTATGAGTTAGATTGATAATAGTGTGTGTAATAAGTATAGTAATTGTCGTTCTATCGATCACATAAGCATAATATGGCTAATAATATGAGTTAGATTGATAACAGTGAGAGTAATAAGTATAGTAATTGTGGTTCTATCGATCATATTAGCATAATATGGTTAATAATATGTGTTAAATTGATAATAGTGAGTGTAATGAATATAGTAATTGTCGTTCTGTCGATCATATAAGCATAATATGGCTAATAATATGAGTTAGATTGATAATAATAAGAGTAATGAGTATACTAATTGTAGTTCTATCGATCATATCTGCATAATATGGTTAATAATATGAGTTAGATTGATAATAATAAGAGTAATAAGTATAGTAAATGTCGTGCTATAGATCATATCTGCATAATATGGTTAATAATATGAGTTAGATTGATAATAATAAGAGTAGTAAGTGTAGTAAATGTCGTGCTATCGATCATATCTGCATAATATGGTTAATAATATGAGTTAGATTGATAATAGTGAGTGTAATGAGTATAGTAATTGTCGTTCTGTCGATCACATAAGCATAATATGGCTAATAATCTGAGCTAGATTGATAATAATAAGAGTAATAAGTGTAGTAAATGGCGTGCTATCGATCATATCTGCATAATATGGTTAATAATATGAGTTAGATTCATAATAATAAGAGTAATAGGTATAGTAATTATCGTTCTACCGATCATATAAGCATAATATGGCTAATAATATGAGTTAGATTGATAATAATAAGAGTAATAGGTATAGTAATTATCGTTCTACCGATCATATAAGCATAATATGGCTAATAATATGAGTTAGATTGATAATAATAAGAGAAATGAATATACTAATTGTCGTTCTATCGATCATATAAGCATAATATGGCTAATAATATGAGTTAGATTGATAATAATAAGAGTAAGGAGTATACTAATTGTAGTTCTATCGATCATATCTGCATAATATTGTTAATAATATGAGTTAGATTGATAACAATAAGAGTAATAAGTATAGTAATTGTCCTTCTATCGATCACATAAGCATAATATGGCTAATAATATGAGTTAGATTGATAATAATGAGAGTAATAAGTACAGTAGTTGTCGTTCTATCGATCATATAAGCATAATATGGCTAATAATATGAGTTAGATTGATAATAATAAGAGAAATGAATATAGTAGTTGTCGTTCTATCGATCATATAAGCTTAATATGGCTAATAATATGAGTTAGATTGATAATAATAAGAGTAAGGAGTATACTAATTGTAGTTCTATCGATCATATCTGCATATTATGGTTAATAATATGAGTTAGATTGATAACAGTTAGTGTAATAAGTATAGTAATTGTCGTTCTATCGATCATATAAGCATAATATGGCTAATAATATGAGTTAGATTGATAATAATAAGGGAAATGAATATAGTAATTGTCGTTGTATCGATCATATAAGCTTAATATGGCTAATAATATGAGTTAGATTGATAATAATAAGAGTAATGAGTATACTAATTGTAGTTCTATCCATCATATCTGCATAATATGGTTAATAATATGAGTTGGATTGATAATAATAAGAGTAATAAGTATAGTAAATGTCGTGCTATCGATCATATCTGCATAATATGGTTAATAATATGAGTTAGATTGATAATAATAAGAGTAGTAAGTGTAGTAAATGTCGTGCTATCGATCATATCTGCATAATATGGTTAATAATATGAGTTAGATTGATAATAGTGTGTGTAATAAGTATAGTAATTGTCGTTCTATCGATCACATAAGCATAATATGGCTAATAATATGAGTTAGATTGATAACAATGAGAGTAATAAGTATAGTAATTGTGGTTCTATCGATCATATTAGCATAATATGGTTAATAATATGTGTTAAATTGATAATAGTGAGTGTAATGAATATAGTAATTGTCGTTCTGTCGATCATATAAGCATAATATGGCTAATAATATGAGTTAGATTGATAATAATAAGAGTAATGAGTATACTAATTGTAGTTCTATCGATCATATCTGCATAATATGGTTAATAATATGAGTTAGATTGATAATAATAAGAGTAATAAGTATAGTAAATGTCGTGCTATAGATCATATCTGCATAATATGGTTAATAATATGAGTTAGATTGATAATAATAAAAGTAGTAAGTGTAGTAAATGTCGTGCTATCGATCATATCTGCATAATATGGTTAATAATATGAGTTAGATTGATAATAGTGAGTGTAATGAGTATAGTAATTGTCGTTCTGTCGATCACATAAGCATAATATGGCTAATAATCTGAGTTAGATTGATAATAATAAGAGTAATAAGTGTAGTAAATGGCGTGCTATCGATCATATCTGCATAATATGGTTAATAATATGAGTTAGATTCATAATAATAAGAGTAATAGGTATAGTAATTATCGTTCTACCGATCATATAAGCATAATATGGCTAATAATATGAGTTAGATTGATAATAATAAGAGAAATGAATATACTAATTGTCGTTCTATCGATCATATAAGCATAATATGGCTAATAATATGAGTTAGATTGATAATAATAAGAGTAAGGAGTATACTAATTGTAGTTCTATCGATCATATCTGCATAATATTGTTAATAATATGAGTTAGATTGATAACAATAAGAGTAATAAGTACAGTAAATGTCGTGCTATCCATCATATCTGCATACTATGGTTAATAATATGAGTTAGATTGATAATAGTGAGTGTAATAAGTATAGTAATTGTCGTTATATCGATCATATCTGCATAATATGGTTAATAATATGAGTTAGATTGATAATAGTGAGTGTAATAAGTATAGTAATTGTCGTTCTATCGATCATATCTGCATAATATTGTTAATAATATGAGTTAGATTGATAACAATAAGAGTAATAAGTACAGTAAATGTCGTGCTATCGATCATATCTGCATAATATGGTTAATAATATGAGTTAGATTCATAATAATAAGAGTAATAAGTATAGTAATTGTCCTTCTATCGATCACATAAGCATAATATGGCTAATAATATGAGTTAGATTGATAATAATGAGAGTAATAAGTACAGTAGTTGTCGTTCTATCGATCATATAAGCATAATATGGCTAATAATATGAGTTAGATTGATAATAATAAGAGAAATGAGTATAGTAATTGTCTTTCTATCGATCATATCTGCATAATATGGTTAATAATATGAGTTAGATTGATAATAGTGAGTGTAATAAGTATAGTAATTGTCGTTCTATCGATCATATTAGCATAATATGGCTTATAATATGAGTTAGGCTGATAATAATAAGAGTAATGAGTATAGTAATTGTCGTTCTATCGATCATATTTGCATAATGTGGTTAATAATATGAGTTAGATTGATAACAGTGAGTGTAATAAGTATAGTAATTGTCTTTCTATCGATCATATAAGCATAATATGGCTAATAATATGAGTTACATTGATAATAATAAGAGAAATGAATATAGTAATTGTCGTTCTATCGATCATATAAGCACAATATGGCTAATAATATGAGTTAGATTGATAATAATAAGGGAAATGAATATAGTAATTGTCGTTCTATCGATCATATAAGCTTAATATGGCTAATAATATGAGTTAGATTGATTATAATAAGAGTAATGAGTATACTAATTGTAGTTCTATCCATCATATCTGCATAATATGGTTAATAATATGAGTTGGATTGATAATAATAAGAGTAATAAGTATAGTAAATGTCGTGCTATCGATCATATCTGCATAATATGGTTAATAATATGAGTTAGATTGATAATAATAAGAGTAGTAAGTGTAGTAAATGTCGTGCTATCGATCATATCTGCATAATATGGTTAATAATATGAGTTAGATTGATAATAGTGTGTGTAATAAGTATAGTAATTGTCGTTCTATCGATCACATAAGCATAATATGGCTAATAATATGAGTTAGATTGATAACAATGAGAGTAATAAGTATAGTAATTGTGGTTCTATCGATCATATTAGCATAATATGGTTAATAATATGTGTTAAATTGATAATAGTGAGTGTAATGAATATAGTAATTGTCGTTCTGTCGATCATATAAGCATAATATGGCTAATAATATGAGTTAGATTGATAATAATAAGAGTAATGAGTATACTAATTGTAGTTCTATCGATCATATCTGCATAATATGGTTAATAATATGAGTTAGATTGATAATAATAAGAGTAGTAAGTGTAGTAAATGTCGTGCTATCGATCATATCTGCATAATATGGTTAATAATATGAGTTAGATTGATAATAGTGAGTGTAATGAGTATAGTAATTGTCGTTCTGTCGATCACATAAGCATAATATGGCTAATAATCTGAGTTAGATTGATAATAATAAGAGTAATAAGTGTAGTAAATGGCGTGCTATCGATCATATCTGCATAATATGGTTAATAATATGAGTTAGATTCATAATAATAAGAGTAATAGGTATAGTAATTATCGTTCTACCGATCATATAAGCATAATATGGCTAATAATATGAGTTAGATTGATAATAATAAGAGAAATGAATATACTAATTGTCGTTCTATCGATCATATAAGCATAATATGGCTAATAATATGAGTTAGATTGATAATAATAAGAGTAAGGAGTATACTAATTGTAGTTCTATCGATCATATCTGCATAATATTGTTAATAATATGAGTTAGATTGATAACAATAAGAGTAATAAGTACAGTAAATGTCGTGCTATCCATCATATCTGCATAATATGGTTAATAACATGAGTTAGATTGATAATAGTGAGTGTAATAAGTATAGTAATTGTCGTTATATCGATCATATCTGCGTAATATGGTTAATAATATGAGTTAGATTGATAATAGTAAGTGTAATAAGTATAGTAATTGTCGTTCTATCGATCATATTAGCATAATATGGCTTATAATATGAGTTAGGCTGATAATAATAAGAGTAATGAGTATAGTAATTGTCGTTCTATCGATCATATTTGCATAATGTGGTTAATAATATGAGTTAGATTGATAATAATAAGAGTAATAAGTGTAGTAATTGTCATGCTATCGATCATATCCGCATAATATGGTTAATAATATGAGTTAGATTGATAATAGTGAGTGTAATAGGTATAGTAATTGTCGTTCTATCGATCATATTAGTATAATATGGTTAATAATATGAGTTAGATTGATAATAATAAGAGAAGTGAGTATAGTCATTGTCGTTCGATCGATCATATAAGCATAATATGGCTAATGATATGAGTTAGATTGATAATAATAAGAGTAATGAGTATACTAATTGTAGTTCTATCGATCATATCTGCATAATATGGTTAATAATATGAGTTAGATTGATAACAGTGAGCGTAATGAGTATAGTAATTGTCGTTCTGTCGATCACATAAGCATAATATGGCTAATAATCTGAGTTAGATTGATAATAATAAGAGTAATAAGTGTAGTAAATGGCGTGCTATCGATCATATCTGCATAATATGGTTAATAATATGAGTTAGATTCATAATAATAAGAGTAATAAGTATAGTAATTGTCCTTCTATCGATCACATAAGCATAATATGGCTAATAATATGAGTTAGATTGATAATAATGAGAGTAATAAGTACAGTAGTTGTCGTTCTATCGATCATATAAGCATAATATGGCTAATAATATGAGTTAGATTGATAATAATAAGAGAAATGAGTATAGTAATTGTCTTTCTATCGATCATATCTGCATAATATGGTTAATAATATGAGTTAGATTGATAATAGTGAGTGTAATAAGTATAGTAATTGTTGTTCTATCGATCATATTAGCATAATATGGCTTATAATATGAGTTAGGCTGATAATAATAAGAGTAATGAGTATAGTAATTGTCGTTCTATCGATCATATTTGCATAATGTGGTTAATAATATGAGTTAGATTTATAACAGTGAGTGTAATATGTATAGTAATTGTCGTTCTATCGATCATATTAGTATAATATGGTTAATAATATGAGTTAGATTGATAATAATAAGAGAAGTGAGTATAGTCATTGTCGTTCGATCGATCATATAAGCTTAATATGGCTAATGATATGAGTTAGATTGATAATAATAAGAGTAATGAGTATACTAATTGTAGTTCTATCGATCATATCTGCATAATATGGTTAATAATATGAGTTAGATTGATAACAGTGAGCGTAATGAGTATAGTAATTGTCGTTCTGTCGATCACATAAGCATAATATGGCTAATAATCTGAGTTAGATTGATAATAATAAGAGTAATAAGTGTAGTAAATGTCGTGCTATCGATCATATCTGCATAATATGGTTAATAATATGAGTTAGATTGATAATAGTGTCTGTAATAAGTATCGTAATTGTCGTTCTATCGATCACATAAGCATAATATGGCTAATAATATGAGTTAGATTGATAACAATGAGAGTAATAAGTATAGTAATTGTGGTTCTATCGATCATATTAGCATAATATGGTTAATAATATGTGTTAAATTGATAATAGTGAGTGTAATGAATATAGTAATTGTCGTTCTGTCGATCATATAAGCATAATATGGCTAATAATATGAGTTAGATTGATAATAATAAGAGTAATGAGTATACTAATTGTAGTTCTATCGATCATATCTGCATAATATGGTTAATAATATGAGTTAGATTGATAATAATAAGAGTAGTAAGTGTAGTAAATGTCGTGCTATCGATCATATCTGCATAATATGGTTAATAATATGAGTTAGATTGATAATAGTGAGTGTAATGAGTATAGTAAATGGCGTGCTATCGATCATATCTGCATAATATGGTTAATAATATGAGTTAGATTCATAATAATAAGAGTAATAGGTATAGTAATTATCGTTCTACCGATCATATAAGCATAATATGGCTAATAATATGAGTTAGATTGATAATAATAAGAGAAATGAATATACTAATTGTCGTTCTATCGATCATATAAGCATAATATGGCTAATAATATGAGTTAGATTGATAATAATAAGAGTAAGGAGTATACTAATTGTAGTTCTATCGATCATATCTGCATAATATTGTTAATAATATGAGTTAGATTGATAACAATAAGAGTAATAAGTACAGTAAATGTCGTGCTATCCATCATATCTGCATAATATGGTTAATAATATGAGTTAGATTGATAATAGTGAGTGTAATAAGTATAGTAATTGTCGTTATATCGATCATATCTGCATAATATGGTTAATAATATGAGTTAGATTGATAATAGTGAGTGTAATAAGTATAGTAATTGTCGTTCTATCGATCATATCTGCATAATATTGTTAATAATATGAGTTAGATTGATAACAGTGAGTGTAATATGTATAGTAATTGTCGTTCTATCGATCATATTAGTATAATATGGTTAATAATATGAGTTAGATTGATAATAATAAGAGAAGTGAGTATAGTCATTGTCGTTCGATCGATCATATAAGCATAATATGGCTAATGATATGAGTTAGATTGATAATAATAAGAGTAATGAGTATACTAATTGTAGTTCTATCGATCATATCTGCATAATATGGTTAATAATATGAGTTAGATTGATAACAGTGAGCGTAATGAGTATAGTAATTGTCGTTCTGTCGATCACATAAGCATAATATGGCTAATAATCTGAGTTAGATTGATAATAATAAGAGTAATAAGTGTAGTAAATGGCGTGCTATCGATCATATCTGCATAATATGGTTAATAATATGAGTTAGATTCATAATAATAAGAGTAATAAGTATAGTAATTGTCCTTCTATCGATCACATAAGCATAATATGGCTAATAATATGAGTTAGATTGATAATAATGAGAGTAATAAGTACAGTAGTTGTCGTTCTATCGATCATATAAGCATAATATGGCTAATAATATGAGTTAGATTGATAATAATAAGAGAAATGAGTATAGTAATTGTCTTTCTATCGATCATATCTGCATAATATGGTTAATAATATGAGTTAGATTGATAATAGTGAGTGTAATAAGTATAGTAATTGTCGTTCTATCGATCATATTAGCATAATATGGCTTATAACATGAGTTAGGCTGATAATAATAAGAGTAATGAGTATAGTAATTGTCGTTCTATCGATCATATTTGCATAATGTGGTTAATAATATGAGTTAGATTGATAACAGTGAGTGTAATAAGTATAGTAATTGTCGTTCTATCGATCATATTAATATAATATGGTTAATAATATGAGTTAGATTGATAATAATAAGAGAAGTGAGTATAGTCATTGTCATTCGATCGATCATATAAGCATAATATGGCTAATGATATGAGTTAGATTGATAATAATAAGAGTAATGAGTATACTAATTGTAGTTCTATCGATCATATCTGCATAATATGGTTAATAATATGAGTTAGATTGATAACAGTGAGCGTAATGAGTATAGTAATTGTCGTTCTGTCGATCACATAAGCATAATATGGCTAATAATCTGAGTTAGATTGATAATAATAAGAGTAATAAGTGTAGTAAATGGCGTGCTATCGATCATATCTGCATAATATGGTTAATAATATGAGTTAGATTCATAATAATAAGAGTAATAAGTATAGTAATTGTCCTTCTATCGATCACATAAGCATAATATGGCTAATGATATGAGTTAGATTGATAATAATAAGAGTAATAGGTATAGTAATTATCGTTCTACCGATCATATAAGCATAATATGGCTAATAATATGAGTTAGATTGATAATAATAAGAGTAATAAGTATAGTAATTGTCGTTCTATCGATCATATAAGCATAATATGGCTAATAATATGAGTTAGATTGATAATAATAAGAGCAATGAGTATACTAATTGTAGTTCTATCGATCATATCTGCTTAATATGGTTAATAATATGAGTTAGATTGATAACAATAAGAGTAATAAGTATAGTAAATGTCGTGCTATCGATCATATCTGCATAATATGGTTAATAATATGAGTTAGATTCATAATAATAAGAGTAATAAGTATAGTAATTGTCGTTCTATCGATGACATAAGCATAATATGGCTAATAATATGAGTTAGATTGATAACAATGAGAGTAATAAGTATAGTAATGGTCGTTCTATCGATCATATGAGCATAATATGGTTAATGATATGAGTTAGATTGATAATAGTAAGTGTAGTGAGTATAGTAATTGTCGTTCTGTCGATCATATAAGCATAATATGGCTAATAATATGAGTTGGGCCGATAATAATAAGAGTAATGAGTATAGTAATTGTCGTTCTATCGATCATATTTGCATAATATGGTTAATAATATGAGTTAGATTGATAACAGTGAGTGTAATAAGTATAGTAATTGTCGTTCTGTCGATCATATAAGCATAATATGGCTAATAATATGAGTTAGATTGATAATAATAAGGGAAATGAATATAGTAATTGTCGTTCTATCGATCATATAAGCTTAATATGGCTAATAATATGAGTTAGATTGATAATAATAAGAGTAAGGAGTAAACTAATTGTAGTTCTATCGGTCATATCTGCATATTATGGTTAATAATATGAGTTAGATTGATAATAATAAGAGTAATAAGTATAGTAAATGTCGTGCTATCGATCATATCTGCATAATATGGTTAATAATATGAGTTAGATTGATAATAATAAGAGTAATAAGTGTAGTAATTGTCATGCTATCGATCATATCCGCATAATATGGTTAATAATATGAGTTAGATTGATAATAGTGAGTGTAATAGGTATAGTAATTGTCGTTCTATCGATCATATTAGTATAATATGGTTAATAATATGAGTTAGATTGATAATAATAAGAGAAGTGAGTATAGTCATTGTCGTTCGATCGATCATATAAGCATAATATGTCTAATGATATGAGTTAGATTGATAATAATAAGAGTAATGAGTATACTAATTGTAGTTCTATCGATCATATCTGCATAATATGGTTTATAATATGAGTTAGATTCATAATAATAAGAGTAATAAGTATAGTAATTGTCGTTCTATCGATGACATAAGCATAATATGGCTAATAATATGAGTTAGATTGATAACAATGAGAGTAATAAGTATAGTAATGGTCGTTCTATCGATCATATGAGCATAATATGGTTAATAATATGAGTTAGATTGATAATAGTAAGTGTAATGAGTATAGTAATTGTCGTTCTGTCGATCATATAAGCATAATATGGCTAATAATATGAGTTGGGCCGATAATAATAAGAGTAATGAGTATAGTAATTGTCGTTCTATCGATCATATTTGCATAATATGGTTAATAATATGAGTTAGATTGATAACAGTGAGTGTAATAAGTATAGTAATTGTCGTTCTGTCGATCATATAAGCATAATATGGCTAATAATATGAGTTAGATTGATAATAATAAGGGAAATGAATATAGTAATTGTCGTTCTATCGATCATATAAGCTTAATATGGCTAATAATATGAGTTAGATTGATAATAATAAGAGTAAGGAGTATACTAATTGTAGTTCTATCGATCATATCTGCATATTATGGTTAATAATATGAGTTAGATTGATAACAGTTAGTGTAATAAGTATAGTAATTGTCGTTCTATCGATCATATAAGCATAATATGGCTAATAATATGAGTTAGATTGATAATAATAAGGGAAATGAATATAGTAATTGTCGTTCTATCGATCATATAAGCTTAATATGGCTAATAATATGAGTTAGATTGATAATAATAAGAGTAATGAGTATAGTAATGGTCGTTCTATCGATCATATGAGCATAATATGGTTAATAATATGAGTTAGATTGATAATAGTAAGTGTAATGAGTATAGTAATTGTCGTTCTGTCGATCATATAAGCACAATATGGCTAATAATATGAGTTGGGCCGATAATAATAAGAGTAATGAGTATAGTAATTGTCGTTCTATCGATCATATTTGCATAATATGGTTAATAATATGAGTTAGATTGATAATAGTGAGTGTAATAAGTATAGTAATTGTCGTTCTATCGATCATATTAGCATAATATGGTTAATAATATGTGTTAAATTGATAATAGTGAGTGTAATGAATATAGTAATTGTCGTTCTGTCGATCATATAAGCATAATATGGCTAATAATATGAGTTAGATTGATAATAATAAGAGTAATGAGTATACTAATTGTAGTTCTATCGATCATATCTGCATAATATGGTTAATAATATGAGTTAGATTGATAATAATAAGAGTAATAAGTATAGTAAATGTCGTGCTATAGATCATATCTGCATAATATGGTTAATAATATGAGTTAGATTGATAATAATAAGAGTAGTAAGTGTAGTAAATGTCGTGCTATCGATCATATCTGCATAATATGGTTAATAATATGAGTTAGATTGATAATAGTGAGTGTAATGAGTATAGTAATTGTCGTTCTGTCGATCACATAAGCATAATATGGCTAATAATCTGAGTTAGATTGATAATAATAAGAGTAATAAGTGTAGTAAATGGCGTGCTATCGATCATATCTGCATAATATGGTTAATAATATGAGTTAGATTCATAATAATAAGAGTAATAAGTATAGTAATTGTCCTTCTATCGATCACATAAGCATAATATGGCTAATAATATGAGTTAGATTGATAATAATGAGAGTAAGAAGTATAGTAATTGTCGTTCTATCGATCATATTAGCATAATATGGCTAATAATATGAGTTAGGCTGATAATAATGAGAGTAGTAAGTATAGTAATTGTCGTTCTGTCGATCATATAAGCATAATATGGCTAATAATATGAATTAGATTGATAATAATAAGAGAAATGAATATAGTAATTGTCGTTCTATCGATCATATTAGCATAATATGGCTAATAATATGAGTTAGATTGATAATAATAAGAGTAAGGAGTATACTAATTGTAGTTCTGTCGATCATATCTGCATAATATGGTTAATAATATGAGTTACATTGATAACAGTGAGTGTAATAAGTATAGTAATTGTCGTTCTATCGATCCTATAAGCATAATATGGCTAATAATATGAGTTAGATTGATAATAATAAGAGAAGTGAGTATAGCCATTGTTGTTCGATCGATCATATAAGCATAATATGGCTAATGATATGAGTTAGATTGATAATAATAAGAGTAATAGGTATAGTAATTATCGTTCTACCGATCATATAAGCATAATATGGCTAATAATATGAGTTAGATTGATAATAATAAGAGAAATGAATATACTAATTGTCGTTCTATCGATCATATAAGCATAATATGGCTAATAATATGAGTTAGATTGATAATAATAAGAGTAAGGAGTATACTAATTGTAGTTCTATCGATCATATCTGCATAATATTGTTAATAATATGAGTTAGATTGATAACAATAAGAGTAATAAGTATAGTAAATGTCGTGCTATCGATCATATCTGCATAATATGGTTAATAATATGAGTTAGATTGATAATAATAAGAGTAATAAGTGTAGTAATTGTCATGCTATCGATCATATCCGCATAATATGGTTAATAATATGAGTTAGATTGATAATAGTGAGTGTAATAGGTATAGTAATTGTCGTTCTATCGATCATATTAGTATAATATGGTTAATAATATGAGTTAGATTGATAATAATAAGAGAAGTGAGTATAGTCATTGTCGTTCGATCGATCATATAAGCATAATATGGCTAATGATATGAGTTAGATTGATAATAATAAGAGTAATGAGTATACTAATTGTAGTTCTATCGATCATATCTGCATAATATGGTTAATAATATGAGTTAGATTGATAACAGTGAGCGTAATGAGTATAGTAATTGTCGTTCTGTCGATCACATAAGCATAATATGGCTAATAATCTGAGTTAGATTGATAATAATAAGAGTAATAAGTGTAGTAAATGGCGTGCTATCGATCATATCTGCATAATATGGTTAATAATATGAGTTAGATTCATAATAATAAGAGTAATAAGTATAGTAATTGTCCTTCTATCGATCACATAAGCATAATATGGCTAATAATATGAGTTAGATTGATAATAATGAGAGTAATAAGTACAGTAGTTGTCGTTCTATCGATCATATAAGCATAATATGGCTAATAATATGAGTTAGATTGATAATAATAAGAGAAATGAGTATAGTAATTGTCTTTCTATCGATCATATCTGCATAATATGGTTAATAATATGAGTTAGATTGATAATAGTGAGTGTAATAAGTATAGTAATTGTTGTTCTATCGATCATATTAGCATAATATGGCTTATAATATGAGTTAGGCTGATAATAATAAGAGTAATGAGTATAGTAATTGTCGTTCTATCGATCATATTTGCATAATGTGGTTAATAATATGAGTTAGATTGATAACAGTGAGTGTAATATGTATAGTAATTGTCGTTCTATCGATCATATTAGTATAATATGGTTAATAATATGAGTTAGATTGATAATAATAAGAGAAGTGAGTATAGTCATTGTCGTTCGATCGATCATATGAGCTTAATATGGCTAATGATATGAGTTAGATTGATAATAATAAGAGTAATGAGTATACTAATTGTAGTTCTATCGATCATATCTGCATAATATGGTTAATAATATGAGTTAGATTGATAACAGTGAGCGTAATGAGTATAGTAATTGTCGTTCTGTCGATCACATAAGCATAATATGGCTAATAATCTGAGTTAGATTGATAATAATAAGAGTAATAAGTGTAGTAAATGTCGTGCTATCGATCATATCTGCATAATATGGTTAATAATATGAGTTAGATTGATAATAGTGTGTGTAATAAGTATAGTAATTGTCGTTCTATCGATCACATAAGCATAATATGGCTAATAATATGAGTTAGATTGATAACAATGAGAGTAATAAGTATAGTAATTGTGGTTCTATCGATCATATTAGCATAATATGGTTAATAATATGTGTTAAATTGATAATAGTGAGTGTAATGAATATAGTAATTGTCGTTCTGTCGATCATATAAGCATAATATGGCTAATAATATGAGTTAGATTGATAATAATAAGAGTAATGAGTATACTAATTGTAGTTCTATCGATCATATCTGCATAATATGGTTAATAATATGAGTTAGATTGATAATAGTGAGTGTAATAAGTATAGTAATTGTCGTTCTATCGACCATATCTGCATAATATTGTTAATAATATGAGTTAGATTGATAACAGTGAGTGTAATATGTATAGTAATTGTCGTTCTATCGATCATATTAGTATAATATGGTTAATAATATGAGTTAGATTGATAATAATAAGAGAAGTGAGTATAGTCATTGTCGTTCGATCGATCATATAAGCATAATATGGCTAATGATATGAGTTAGATTGATAATAATAAGAGTAATGAGTATACTAATTGTAGTTCTATCGATCATATCTGCATAATATGGTTAATAATATGAGTTAGATTGATAACAGTGAGCGTAATGAGTATAGTAATTGTCGTTCTGTCGATCACATAAGCATAATATGGCTAATAATCTGAGTTAGATTGATAATAATAAGAGTAATAAGTGTAGTAAATGGCGTGCTATCGATCATATCTGCATAATATGGTTAATAATATGAGTTAGATTCATAATAATAAGAGTAATAAGTATAGTAATTGTCCTTCTATCGATCACATAAGCATAATATGGCTAATAATATGAGTTAGATTGATAATAATGAGAGTAATAAGTACAGTAGTTGTCGTTCTATCGATTATATAAGCATAATATGGCTAATAATATGAGTTAGATTGATAATAATAAGAGAAATGAGTATAGTAATTGTCTTTCTATCGATCATATCTGCATAATATGGTTAATAATATGAGTTAGATTGATAATAGTGAGTGTAATAAGTATAGTAATTGTCGTTCTATCGATCATATTAGCATAATATGGCTTATAACATGAGTTAGGCTGATAATAATAAGAGTAATGAGTATAGTAATTGTCGTTCTATCGATCATATTTGCATAATGTGGTTAATAATATGAGTTAGATTGATAACAGTGAGTGTAATAAGTATAGTAATTGTCGTTCTATCGATCATATCAGTATAATATGGTTAATAATATGAGTTAGATTGATAATAATAAGAGAAGTGAGTATAGTCATTGTCATTCGATCGATCATATAAGCATAATATGGCTAATGATATGAGTTAGATTGATAATAATAAGAGTAATGAGTATACTAATTGTAGTTCTATCGATCATATCTGCATAATATGGTTAATAATATGAGTTAGATTCATAACAGTGAGCGTAATGAGTATAGTAATTGTCGTTCTGTCGATCACATAAGCATAATATGGCTAATAATCTGAGTTAGATTGATAATAATAAGAGTAATAAGTGTAGTAAATGGCGTGCTATCGATCATATCTGCATAATATGGTTAATAATATGAGTTAGATTCATAATAATAAGAGTAATAAGTATAGTAATTGTCCTTCTATCGATCACATAAGCATAATATGGCTAATGATATGAGTTAGATTGATAATAATAAGAGTAATAGGTATAGTAATTATCGTTCTACCGATCATATAAGCATAATATGGCTAATAATATGAGTTAGATTGATAATAATAAGAGTAATAAGTATAGTAATTGTCGTTCTATCGATCATATAAGCATAATATGGCTAATAATATGAGTTAGATTGATAATAATAAGAGTAATGAGTATACTAATTGTAGTTCTATCGATCATATCTGCTTAATATGGTTAATAATATGAGTTAGATTGATAACAATAAGAGTAATAAGTATAGTAAATGTCGTGCTATCGATCATATCTGCATAATATGGTTAATAATATGAGTTAGATTCATAATAATAAGAGTAATAAGTATAGTAATTGTCGTTCTATCGATGACATAAGCATAATATGGCTAATAATATGAGTTAGATTGATAACAATGAGAGTAATAAGTATAGTAATGGTCGTTCTATCGATCATATGAGCATAATATGGTTAATGATATGAGTTAGATTGATAATAGTAAGTGTAGTGAGTATAGTAATTGTCGTTCTGTCGATCATATAAGCATAATATGGCTAATAATATGAGTTGGGCCGATAATAATAAGAGTAATGAGTATAGTAATTGTCGTTCTATCGATCATATTTGCATAATATGGTTAATAATATGAGTTAGATTGATAACAGTGAGTGTAATAAGTATAGTAATTGTCGTTCTGTCGATCATATAAGCATAATATGGCTAATAATATGAGTTAGATTGATAATAATAAGGGAAATGAATATAGTAATTGTCGTTCTATCGATCATATAAGCTTAATATGGCTAATAATATGAGTTAGATTGATAATAATAAGAGTAAGGAGTATACTAATTGTAGTTCTATCGATCATATCTGCATATTATGGTTAATAATATGAGTTAGATTGATAATAATAAGAGTAATAAGTATAGTAAATGTCGTGCTATCGATCATATCTGCATAATATGGTTAATAATATGAGTTAGATTGATAATAATAAGAGTAATAAGTGTAGTAATTGTCATGCTATCGATCATATCCGCATAATATGGTTAATAATATGAGTTAGATTGATAATAGTGAGTGTAATAGGTATAGTAATTGTCGTTCTATCGATCATATTAGTATAATATGGTTAATAATATGAGTTAGATTGATAATAATAAGAGAAGTGAGTATAGTCATTGTCGTTCGATCGATCATATAAGCATAATATGTCTAATGATATGAGTTAGATTGATAATAATAAGAGTAATGAGTATACTAATTGTAGTTCTATCGATCATATCTGCATAATATGGTTAATAATATGAGTTAGATTCATAATAATAAGAGTAATAAGTATAGTAATTGTCGTTCTATCGATGACATAAGCATAATATGGCTAATAATATGAGTTAGATTGATAACAATGAGAGTAATAAGTATAGTAATGGTCGTTCTATCGATCATATGAGCATAATATGGTTAATAATATGAGTTAGATTGATAATAGTAAGTGTAATGAGTATAGTAATTGTCGTTCTGTCGATCATATAAGCATAATATGGCTAATAATATGAGTTGGGCCGATAATAATAAGAGTAATGAGTATAGTAATTGTCGTTCTATCGATCATATTTGCATAATATGGTTAATAATATGAGTTAGATTGATAACAGTGAGTGTAATAAGTATAGTAATTGTCGTTCTGTCGATCATATAAGCATAATATGGCTAATAATATGAGTTAGATTGATAATAATAAGGGAAATGAATATAGTAATTGTCGTTCTATCGATCATATAAGCTTAATATGGCTAATAATATGAGTTAGATTGATAATAATAAGAGTAAGGAGTATACTAATTGTAGTTCTATCGATCATATCTGCATATTATGGTTAATAATATGAGTTAGATTGATAACAGTTAGTGTAATAAGTATAGTAATTGTCGTTCTATCGATCATATAAGCATAATATGGCTAATAATATGAGTTAGATTGATAATAATAAGGGAAATGAATATAGTAATTGTCGTTCTATCGATCATATAAGCTTAATATGGCTAATAATATGAGTTAGATTGATAATAATAAGAGTAATGAGTATAGTAATGGTCGTTCTATCGATCATATGAGCATAATATGGTTAATAATATGAGTTAGATTGATAATAGTAAGTGTAATGAGTATAGTAATTGTCGTTCTGTCGATCATATAAGCACAATATGGCTAATAATATGAGTTGGGCCGATAATAATAAGAGTAATGAGTATAGTAATTGTCGTTCTATCGATCATATTTGCATAATATGGTTAATAATATGAGTTAGATTGATAATAGTTAGTGTAATAAGTATAGTAATTGTCGTTCTATCGATCATATTAGCATAATATGGTTAATAATATGTGTTAAATTGATAATAGTGAGTGTAATGAATATAGTAATTGTCGTTCTGTCGATCATATAAGCATAATATGGCTAATAATATGAGTTAGATTGATAATAATAAGAGTAATGAGTATACTAATTGTAGTTCTATCGATCATATCTGCATAATATGGTTAATAATATGAGTTAGATTGATAATAATAAGAGTAATAAGTATAGTAAATGTCGTGCTATAGATCATATCTGCATAATATGGTTAATAATATGAGTTAGATTGATAATAATAAGAGTAGTAAGTGTAGTAAATGTCGTGCTATCGATCATATCTGCATAATATGGTTAATAATATGAGTTAGATTGATAATAGTGAGTGTAATGAGTATAGTAATTGTCGTTCTGTCGATCACATAAGCATAATATGGCTAATAATCTGAGTTAGATTGATAATAATAAGAGTAATAAGTGTAGTAAATGGCGTGCTATCGATCATATCTGCATAATATGGTTAATAATATGAGTTAGATTCATAATAATAAGAGTAATAAGTATAGTAATTGTCCTTCTATCGATCACATAAGCATAATATGGCTAATAATATGAGTTAGATTGATAATAATGAGAGTAAGAAGTATAGTAATTGTCGTTCTATCGATCATATTAGCATAATATGGCTAATAATATGAGTTAGGCTGATAATAATGAGAGTAGTAAGTATAGTAATTGTCGTTCTGTCGATCATATAAGCATAATATGGCTAATAATATGATTTAGATTGATAATAATAAGAGAAATGAATATAGTAATTGTCGTTCTATCGATCATATTAGCATAATATGGCTAATAATATGAGTTAGATTGATAATAATAAGAGTAAGGAGTATACTAATTGTAGTTCTGTCGATCATATCTGCATAATATGGTTAATAATATGAGTTACATTGATAACAGTGAGTGTAATAAGTATAGTAATTGTCGTTCTATCGATCCTATAAGCATAATATGGCTAATAATATGAGTTAGATTGATAATAATAAGAGAAGTGAGTATAGCCATTGTTGTTCGATCGATCATATAAGCATAATATGGCTAATGATATGAGTTAGATTGATAATAATAAGAGTAATAGGTATAGTAATTATCGTTCTACCGATCATATAAGCATAATATGGCTAATAATATGAGTTAGATTGATAATAATAAGAGAAATGAATATACTAATTGTCGTTCTATCGATCATATAAGCATAATATGGCTAATAATATGAGTTAGATTGATAATAATAAGAGTAAGGAGTATACTAATTGTAGTTCTATCGATCATATCTGCATAATATTGTTAATAATATGAGTTAGATTGATAACAATAAGAGTAATAAGTATAGTAAATGTCGTGCTATCGATCATATCTGCATAATATGGTTAATAATATGAGTTAGATTGATAATAATAAGAGTAATAAGTGTAGTAATTGTCATGCTATCGATCATATCCGCATAATATGGTTAATAATATGAGTTAGATTGATAATAGTGAGTGTAATAGGTATAGTAATTGTCGTTCTATCGATCATATTAGTATAATATGGTTAATAATATGAGTTAGATTGATAATAATAAGAGAAGTGAGTATAGTCATTGTCGTTCGATCGATCATATAAGCATAATATGGCTAATGATATGAGTTAGATTGATAATAATAAGAGTAATGAGTATACTAATTGTAGTTCTATCGATCATATCTGCATAATATGGTTAATAATATGAGTTAGATTGATAACAGTGAGCGTAATGAGTATAGTAATTGTCGTTCTGTCGATCACATAAGCATAATATGGCTAATAATCTGAGTTAGATTGATAATAATAAGAGTAATAAGTGTAGTAAATGGCGTGCTATCGATCATATCTGCATAATATGGTTAATAATATGAGTTAGATTCATAATAATAAGAGTAATAAGTATAGTAATTGTCCTTCTATCGATCACATAAGCATAATATGGCTAATAATATGAGTTAGATTGATAATAATGAGAGTAATAAGTACAGTAGTTGTCGTTCTATCGATCATATAAGCATAATATGGCTAATAATATGAGTTAGATTGATAATAATAAGAGAAATGAGTATAGTAATTGTCTTTCTATCGATCATATCTGCATAATATGGTTAATAATATGAGTTAGATTGATAATAGTGAGTGTAATAAGTATAGTAATTGTTGTTCTATCGATCATATTAGCATAATATGGCTTATAATATGAGTTAGGCTGATAATAATAAGAGTAATGAGTATAGTAATTGTCGTTCTATCGATCATATTTGCATAATGTGGTTAATAATATGAGTTAGATTGATAACAGTGAGTGTAATATGTATAGTAATTGTCGTTCTATCGATCATATTAGTATAATATGGTTAATAATATGAGTTAGATTGATAATAATAAGAGAAGTGAGTATAGTCATTGTCGTTCGATCGATCATATAAGCTTAATATGGCTAATGATATGAGTTAGATTGATAATAATAAGAGTAATGAGTATACTAATTGTAGTTCTATCGATCATATCTGCATAATATGGTTAATAATATGAGTTAGATTGATAACAGTGAGCGTAATGAGTATAGTAATTGTCGTTCTGTCGATCACATAAGCATAATATGGCTAATAATCTGAGTTAGATTGATAATAATAAGAGTAATAAGTGTAGTAAATGTCGTGCTATCGATCATATCTGCATAATATGGTTAATAATATGAGTTAGATTGATAATAGTGTGTGTAATAAGTATAGTAATTGTCGTTCTATCGATCACATAAGCATAATATGGCTAATAATATGAGTTAGATTGATAACAATGAGAGTAATAAGTATAGTAATTGTGGTTCTATCGATCATATTAGCATAATATGGTTAATAATATGTGTTAAATTGATAATAGTGAGTGTAATGAATATAGTAATTGTCGTTCTGTCGATCATATAAGCATAATATGGCTAATAATATGAGTTAGATTGATAATAATAAGAGTAATGAGTATACTAATTGTAGTTCTATCGATCATATCTGCATAATATGGTTAATAATATGAGTTAGATTGATAATAATAAGAGTAGTAAGTGTAGTAAATGTCGTGCTATCGATCATATCTGCATAATATGGTTAATAATATGAGTTAGATTGATAATAGTGAGTGTAATGAGTATAGTAAATGGCGTGCTATCGATCATATCTGCATAATATGGTTAATAATATGAGTTAGATTCATAATAATAAGAGTAATAGGTATAGTAATTATCGTTCTACCGATCATATAAGCATAATATGGCTAATAATATGAGTTAGATTGATAATAATAAGAGAAATGAATATACTAATTGTCGTTCTATCGATCATATAAGCATAATATGGCTAATAATATGAGTTAGATTGATAATAATAAGAGTAAGGAGTATACTAATTGTAGTTCTATCGATCATATCTGCATAATATTGTTAATAATATGAGTTAGATTGATAACAATAAGAGTAATAAGTACAGTAAATGTCGTGCTATCCATCATATCTGCATAATATGGTTAATAATATGAGTTAGATTGATAATAGTGAGTGTAATAAGTATAGTAATTGTCGTTATATCGATCATATCTGCATAATATGGTTAATAATATGAGTTAGATTGATAATAGTGAGTGTAATAAGTATAGTAATTGTCGTTCTATCGATCATATCTGCATAATATTGTTAATAATATGAGTTAGATTGATAACAGTGAGTGTAATATGTATAGTAATTGTCGTTCTATCGATCATATTAGTATAATATGGTTAATAATATGAGTTAGATTGATAATAATAAGAGAAGTGAGTATAGTCATTGTCGTTCGATCGATCATATAAGCATAATATGGCTAATGATATGAGTTAGATTGATAATAATAAGAGTAATGAGTATACTAATTGTAGTTCTATCGATCATATCTGCATAATATGGTTAATAATATGAGTTAGATTGATAACAGTGAGCGTAATGAGTATAGTAATTGTCGTTCTGTCGATCACATAAGCATAATATGGCTAATAATCTGAGTTAGATTGATAATAATAAGAGTAATAAGTGTAGTAAATGGCGTGCTATCGATCATATCTGCATAATATGGTTAATAATATGAGTTAGATTCATAATAATAAGAGTAATAAGTATAGTAATTGTCCTTCTATCGATCACATAAGCATAATATGGCTAATAATATGAGTTAGATTGATAATAATGAGAGTAATAAGTACAGTAGTTGTCGTTCTATCGATCATATAAGCATAATATGGCTAATAATATGAGTTAGATTGATAATAATAAGAGAAATGAGTATAGTAATTGTCTTTCTATCGATCATATCTGCATAATATGGTTAATAATATGAGTTAGATTGATAATAGTGAGTGTAATAAGTATAGTAATTGTCGTTCTATCGATCATATTAGCATAATATGGCTTATAACATGAGTTAGGCTGATAATAATAAGAGTAATGAGTATAGTAATTGTCGTTCTATCGATCATATTTGCATAATGTGGTTAATAATATGAGTTAGATTGATAACAGTGAGTGTAATAAGTATAGTAATTGTCGTTCTATCGATCATATTAGTATAATATGGTTAATAATATGAGTTAGATTGATAATAATAAGAGAAGTGAGTATAGTCATTGTCATTCGATCGATCATATAAGCATAATATGGCTAATGATATGAGTTAGATTGATAATAATAAGAGTAATGAGTATACTAATTGTAGTTCTGTCGATCATATCTGCATAATATGGTTAATAATATGAGTTAGATTGATAACAGTGAGCGTAATGAGTATAGTAATTGTCGTTCTGTCGATCACATAAGCATAATATGGCTAATAATCTGAGTTAGATTGATAATAATAAGAGTAATAAGTGTAGTAAATGGCGTGCTATCGATCATATCTGCATAATATGGTTAATAATATGAGTTAGATTCATAATAATAAGAGTAATAAGTATAGTAATTGTCCTTCTATCGATCACATAAGCATAATATGGCTAATGATATGAGTTAGATTGATAATAATAAGAGTAATAGGTATAGTAATTATCGTTCTACCGATCATATAAGCATAATATGGCTAATAATATGAGTTAGATTCATAATAATAAGAGTAATAAGTATAGTAATTGTCGTTCTATCGATGACATAAGCATAATATGGCTAATAATATGAGTTAGATTGATAACAATGAGAGTAATAAGTATAGTAATGGTCGTTCTATCGATCATATGAGCATAATATGGTTAATGATATGAGTTAGATTGATAATAGTAAGTGTAGTGAGTATAGTAATTGTCGTTCTGTCGATCATATAAGCATAATATGGCTAATAATATGAGTTGGGCCGATAATAATAAGAGTAATGAGTATAGTAATTGTCGTTCTATCGATCATATTTGCATAATATGGTTAATAATATGAGTTAGATTGATAACAGTGAGTGTAATAAGTATAGTAATTGTCGTTCTGTCGATCATATAAGCATAATATGGCTAATAATATGAGTTAGATTGATAATAATAAGGGAAATGAATATAGTAATTGTCGTTCTATCGATCATATAAGCTTAATATGGCTAATAATATGAGTTAGATTGATAATAATAAGAGTAAGGAGTATACTAATTGTAGTTCTATCGATCATATCTGCATATTATGGTTAATAATATGAGTTAGATTGATAATAATAAGAGTAATAAGTATAGTAAATGTCGTGCTATCGATCATATCTGCATAATATGGTTAATAATATGAGTTAGATTGATAATAATAAGAGTAATAAGTGTAGTAATTGTCATGCTATCGATCATATCCGCATAATATGGTTAATAATATGAGTTAGATTGATAATAGTGAGTGTAATAGGTATAGTAATTGTCGTTCTATCGATCATATTAGTATAATATGGTTAATAATATGAGTTAGATTGATAATAATAAGAGAAGTGAGTATAGTCATTGTCGTTCGATCGATCATATAAGCATAATATGTCTAATGATATGAGTTAGATTGATAATAATAAGAGTAATGAGTATACTAATTGTAGTTCTATCGATCATATCTGCATAATATGGTTAATAATATGAGTTAGATTCATAATAATAAGAGTAATAAGTATAGTAATTGTCGTTCTATCGATGACATAAGCATAATATGGCTAATAATATGAGTTAGATTGATAACAATGAGAGTAATAAGTATAGTAATGGTCGTTCTATCGATCATATGAGCATAATATGGTTAATAATATGAGTTAGATTGATAATAGTAAGTGTAATGAGTATAGTAATTGTCGTTCTGTCGATCATATAAGCATAATATGGCTAATAATATGAGTTGGGCCGATAATAATAAGAGTAATGAGTATAGTAATTGTCGTTCTATCGATCATATTTGCATAATATGGTTAATAATATGAGTTAGATTGATAACAGTGAGTGTAATAAGTATAGTAATTGTCGTTCTGTCGATCATATAAGCATAATATGGCTAATAATATGAGTTAGATTGATAATAATAAGGGAAATGAATATAGTAATTGTCGTTCTATCGATCATATAAGCTTAATATGGCTAATAATATGAGTTAGATTGATAATAATAAGAGTAAGGAGTATACTAATTGTAGTTCTATCGATCATATCTGCATATTATGGTTAATAATATGAGTTAGATTGATAACAGTTAGTGTAATAAGTATAGTAATTGTCGTTCTATCGATCATATAAGCATAATATGGCTAATAATATGAGTTAGATTGATAATAATAAGGGAAATGAATATAGTAATTGTCGTTCTATCGATCATATAAGCTTAATATGGCTAATAATATGAGTTAGATTGATAATAATAAGAGTAATGAGTATAGTAATGGTCGTTCTATCGATCATATGAGCATAATATGGTTAATAATATGAGTTAGATTGATAATAGTAAGTGTAATGAGTATAGTAATTGTCGTTCTGTCGATCATATAAGCACAATATGGCTAATAATATGAGTTGGGCCGATAATAATAAGAGTAATGAGTATAGTAATTGTCGTTCTATCGATCATATTTGCATAATATGGTTAATAATATGAGTTAGATTGATAATAGTTAGTGTAATAAGTATAGTAATTGTCGTTCTATCGATCATATTAGCATAATATGGTTAATAATATGTGTTAAATTGATAATAGTGAGTGTAATGAATATAGTAATTGTCGTTCTGTCGATCATATAAGCATAATATGGCTAATAATATGAGTTAGATTGATAATAATAAGAGTAATGAGTATACTAATTGTAGTTCTATCGATCATATCTGCATAATATGGTTAATAATATGAGTTAGATTGATAATAATAAGAGTAATAAGTATAGTAAATGTCGTGCTATAGATCATATCTGCATAATATGGTTAATAATATGAGTTAGATTGATAATAATAAGAGTAGTAAGTGTAGTAAATGTCGTGCTATCGATCATATCTGCATAATATGGTTAATAATATGAGTTAGATTGATAATAGTGAGTGTAATGAGTATAGTAATTGTCGTTCTGTCGATCACATAAGCATAATATGGCTAATAATCAGAGTTAGATTGATAATAATAAGAGTAATAAGTGTAGTAAATGGCGTGCTATCGATCATATCTGCATAATATGGTTAATAATATGAGTTAGATTCATAATAATAAGAGTAATAAGTATAGTAATTGTCCTTCTATCGATCACATAAGCATAATATGGCTAATAATATGAGTTAGATTGATAATAATGAGAGTAAGAAGTATAGTAATTGTCGTTCTATCGATCATATTAGCATAATATGGCTAATAATATGAGTTAGGCTGATAATAATGAGAGTAGTAAGTATAGTAATTGTCGTTCTGTCGATCATATAAGCATAATATGGCTAATAATATGAATTAGATTGATAATAATAAGAGAAATGAATATAGTAATTGTCGTTCTATCGATCATATTAGCATAATATGGCTAATAATATGAGTTAGATTGATAATAATAAGAGTAAGGAGTATACTAATTGTAGTTCTGTCGATCATATCTGCATAATATGGTTAATAATATGAGTTACATTGATAACAGTGAGTGTAATAAGTATAGTAATTGTCGTTCTATCGATCCTATAAGCATAATATGGCTAATAATATGAGTTAGATTGATAATAATAAGAGAAGTGAGTATAGCCATTGTTGTTCGATCGATCATATAAGCATAATATGGCTAATGATATGAGTTAGATTGATAATAATAAGAGTAATAGGTACAGTAATTATCGTTCTACCGATCATATAAGCATAATATGGCTAATAATATGAGTTAGATTGATAATAATAAGAGAAATGAATATACTAATTGTCGTTCTATCGATCATATAAGTATAATATGGCTAATAATATGAGTTAGATTGATAATAATAAGAGTAAGGAGTATACTAATTGTAGTTCTATCGATCATATCTGCATAATATTGTTAATAATATGAGTTAGATTGATAACAATAAGAGTAATAAGTATAGTAAATGTCGTGCTATCGATCATATCTGCATAATATGGTTAATAATATGAGTTAGATTGATAATAATAAGAGTAATAAGTGTAGTAATTGTCATGCTATCGATCATATCCGCATAATATGGTTAATAATATGAGTTAGATTGATAATAGTGAGTGTAATAGGTATAGTAATTATCGTTCTATCGATCATATTAGTATAATATGGTTAATAATATGAGTTAGATTGATAATAATAAGAGAAATGAGTATAGTAATTGTCTTTCTATCGATCATATCTGCATAATATGGTTAATAATATGAGTTAGATTGATAATAGTGAGTGTAATAAGTATAGTAATTGTCGTTCTATCGATCATATTAGCATAATATGGCTTATAATATGAGTTAGGCTGATAATAATAAGAGTAATGAGTATAGTAATTGTCTTTCTATCGATCATATCTGCATAATATGGTTAATAATATGAGTTAGATTGATAACAGTGAGCGTAATGAGTATAGTAATTGTCGTTCTGTCGATCACATAAGCATAATATGGCTAATAATCTGAGTTAGATTGATAATAATAAGAGTAATAAGTGTAGTAAATGTCGTGCTATCGATCATATCTGCATAATATGGTTAATAATATGAGTTAGATTGATAATAGTGTGTGTAATAAGTATAGTAATTGTCGTTCTATCGATCACATAAGCATAATATGGCTAATAATATGAGTTAGATTGATAACAATGAGAGTAATAAGTATAGTAATTGTGGTTCTATCGATCATATTAGCATAATATGGTTAATAATATGTGTTAAATTGATAATAGTGAGTGTAATGAATATAGTAATTGTCGTTCTGTCGATCATATAAGCATAATATGGCTAATAATATGAGTTAGATTGATAATAATAAGAGTAATGAGTATACTAATTGTAGTTCTATCGATCATATCTGCATAATATGGTTAATAATATGAGTTAGATTGATAATAATAAGAGTAGTAAGTGTAGTAAATGTCGTGCTATCGATCATATCTGCATAATATGGTTAATAATATGAGTTAGATTGATAATAGTGAGTGTAATGAGTATAGTAAATGGCGTGCTATCGATCATATCTGCATAATATGGTTAATAATATGAGTTAGATTCATAATAATAAGAGTAATAGGTATAGTAATTATCGTTCTACCGATCATATAAGCATAATATGGCTAATAATATGAGTTAGATTGATAATAATAAGAGAAATGAATATACTAATTGTCGTTCTATCGATCATATAAGCATAATATGGCTAATAATATGAGTTAGATTGATAATAATAAGAGTAAGGAGTATACTAATTGTAGTTCTATCGATCATATCTGCATAATATTGTTAATAATATGAGTTAGATTGATAACAATAAGAGTAATAAGTACAGTAAATGTCGTGCTATCCATCATATCTGCATAATATGGTTAATAATATGAGTTAGATTGATAATAGTGAGTGTAATAAGTATAGTAATTGTCGTTATATCGATCATATCTGCATAATATGGTTAATAATATGACTTAGATTGATAATAGTGAGTGTAATAAGTATAGTAATTGTCGTTCTATCGATCATATCTGCATAATATTGTTAATAATATGAGTTAGATTGATAATAATAAGAGTAATAAGTGTAGTAAATGGCGTGCTATCGATCATATCTGCATAATATGGTTAATAATATGAGTTAGATTCATAATAATAAGAGTAATAAGTATAGTAATTGTCCTTCTATCGATCACATAAGCATAATATGGCTAATAATATGAGTTAGATTGATAATAATGAGAGTAATAAGTACAGTAGTTGTCGTTCTATCGATCATATAAGCATAATATGGCTAATAATATGAGTTAGATTGATAATAATAAGAGAAATGAGTATAGTAATTGTCTTTCTATCGATCATATCTGCATAATATGGTTAATAATATGAGTTAGATTGATAATAGTGAGTGTAATAAGTATAGTAATTGTCGTTCTATCGATCATATTAGCATAATATGGCTTATAACATGAGTTAGGCTGATAATAATAAGAGTAATGAGTATAGTAATTGTCGTTCTATCGATCATATTTGCATAATGTGGTTAATAATATGAGTTAGATTGATAACAGTGAGTGTAATAAGTATAGTAATTGTCGTTCTATCGATCATATTAGTATAATATGGTTAATAATATGAGTTAGATTGATAATAATAAGAGAAGTGAGTATAGTCATTGTCATTCGATCGATCATATAAGCATAATATGGCTAATGATATGAGTTAGATTGATAATAATAAGAGTAATGAGTATACTAATTGTAGTTCTGTCGATCATATCTGCATAATATGGTTAATAATATGAGTTAGATTGATAACAGTGAGCGTAATGAGTATAGTAATTGTCGTTCTGTCGATCACATAAGCATAATATGGCTAATAATCTGAGTTAGATTGATAATAATAAGAGTAATAAGTGTAGTAAATGGCGTGCTATCGATCATATCTGCATAATATGGTTAATAATATGAGTTAGATTCATAATAATAAGAGTAATAAGTATAGTAATTGTCCTTCTATCGATCACATAAGCATAATATGGCTAATGATATGAGTTAGATTGATAATAATAAGAGTAATAGGTATAGTAATTATCGTTCTACCGATCATATAAGCATAATATGGCTAATAATATGAGTTAGATTCATAATAATAAGAGTAATAAGTATAGTAATTGTCGTTCTATCGATGACATAAGCATAATATGGCTAATAATATGAGTTAGATTGATAACAATGAGAGTAATAAGTATAGTAATGGTCGTTCTATCGATCATATGAGCATAATATGGTTAATGATATGAGTTAGATTGATAATAGTAAGTGTAGTGAGTATAGTAATTGTCGTTCTGTCGATCATATAAGCATAATATGGCTAATAATATGAGTTGGGCCGATAATAATAAGAGTAATGAGTATAGTAATTGTCGTTCTATCGATCATATTTGCATAATATGGTTAATAATATGAGTTAGATTGATAACAGTGAGTGTAATAAGTATAGTAATTGTCGTTCTGTCGATCATATAAGCATAATATGGCTAATAATATGAGTTAGATTGATAATAATAAGGGAAATGAATATAGTAATTGTCGTTCTATCGATCATATAAGCTTAATATGGCTATTAATATGAGTTAGATTGATAATAATAAGAGTAAGGAGTATACTAATTGTAGTTCTATCGATCATATCTGCATATTATGGTTAATAATATGAGTTAGATTGATAATAATAAGAGTAATAAGTATAGTAAATGTCGTGCTATCGATCATATCTGCATAATATGGTTAATAATATGAGTTAGATTGATAATAATAAGAGTAATAAGTGTAGTAATTGTCATGCTATCGATCATATCCGCATAATATGGTTAATAATATGAGTTAGATTGATAATAGTGAGTGTAATAGGTATAGTAATTGTCGTTCTATCGATCATATTAGTATAATATGGTTAATAATATGAGTTAGATTGATAATAATAAGAGAAGTGAGTATAGTCATTGTCGTTCGATCGATCATATAAGCATAATATGTCTAATGATATGAGTTAGATTGATAATAATAAGAGTAATGAGTATACTAATTGTAGTTCTATCGATCATATCTGCATAATATGGTTAATAATATGAGTTAGATTCATAATAATAAGAGTAATAAGTATAGTAATTGTCGTTCTATCGATGACATAAGCATAATATGGCTAATAATATGAGTTAGATTGATAACAATGAGAGTAATAAGTATAGTAATGGTCGTTCTATCGATCATATGAGCATAATATGGTTAATAATATGAGTTAGATTGATAATAGTAAGTGTAATGAGTATAGTAATTGTCGTTCTGTCGATCATATAAGCATAATATGGCTAATAATATGAGTTGGGCCGATAATAATAAGAGTAATGAGTATAGTAATTGTCGTTCTATCGATCATATTTGCATAATATGGTTAATAATATGAGTTAGATTGATAACAGTGAGTGTAATAAGTATAGTAATTGTCGTTCTGTCGATCATATAAGCATAATATGGCTAATAATATGAGTTAGATTGATAATAATAAGGGAAATGAATATAGTAATTGTCGTTCTATCGATCATATAAGCTTAATATGGCTAATAATATGAGTTAGATTGATAATAATAAGAGTAAGGAGTATACTAATTGTAGTTCTATCGATCATATCTGCATATTATGGTTAATAATATGAGTTAGATTGATAACAGTTAGTGTAATAAGTATAGTAATTGTCGTTCTATCGATCATATAAGCATAATATGGCTAATAATATGAGTTAGATTGATAATAATAAGGGAAATGAATATAGTAATTGTCGTTCTATCGATCATATAAGCTTAATATGGCTAATAATATGAGTTAGATTGATAATAATAAGAGTAATGAGTATAGTAATGGTCGTTCTATCGATCATATGAGCATAATATGGTTAATAATATGAGTTAGATTGATAATAGTAAGTGTAATGAGTATAGTAATTGTCGTTCTGTCGATCATATAAGCACAATATGGCTAATAATATGAGTTGGGCCGATAATAATAAGAGTAATGAGTATAGTAATTGTCGTTCTATCGATCATATTTGCATAATATGGTTAATAATATGAGTTAGATTGATAATAGTTAGTGTAATAAGTATAGTAATTGTCGTTCTATCGATCATATTAGCATAATATGGTTAATAATATGTGTTAAATTGATAATAGTGAGTGTAATGAATATAGTAATTGTCGTTCTGTCGATCATATAAGCATAATATGGCTAATAATATGAGTTAGATTGATAATAATAAGAGTAATGAGTATACTAATTGTAGTTCTATCGATCATATCTGCATAATATGGTTAATAATATGAGTTAGATTGATAATAATAAGAGTAATAAGTATAGTAAATGTCGTGCTATAGATCATATCTGCATAATATGGTTAATAATATGAGTTAGATTGATAATAATAAGAGTAGTAAGTGTAGTAAATGTCGTGCTATCGATCATATCTGCATAATATGGTTAATAATATGAGTTAGATTGATAATAGTGAGTGTAATGAGTATAGTAATTGTCGTTCTGTCGATCACATAAGCATAATATGGCTAATAATCTGAGTTAGATTGATAATAATAAGAGTAATAAGTGTAGTAAATGGCGTGCTATCGATCATATCTGCATAATATGGTTAATAATATGAGTTAGATTCATAATAATAAGAGTAATAAGTATAGTAATTGTCCTTCTATCGATCACATAAGCATAATATGGCTAATAATATGAGTTAGATTGATAATAATGAGAGTAAGAAGTATAGTAATTGTCGTTCTATCGATCATATTAGCATAATATGGCTAATAATATGAGTTAGGCTGATAATAATGAGAGTAGTAAGTATAGTAATTGTCGTTCTGTCGATCATATAAGCATAATATGGCTAATAATATGAATTAGATTGATAATAATAAGAGAAATGAATATAGTAATTGTCGTTCTATCGATCATATTAGCATAATATGGCTAATAATATGAGTTAGATTGATAATAATAAGAGTAAGGAGTATACTAATTGTAGTTCTGTCGATCATATCTGCATAATATGGTTAATAATATGAGTTACATTGATAACAGTGAGTGTAATAAGTATAGTAATTGTCGTTCTATCGATCCTATAAGCATAATATGGCTAATAATATGAGTTAGATTGATAATAATAAGAGAAGTGAGTATAGCCATTGTTGTTCGATCGATCATATAAGCATAATATGGCTAATGATATGAGTTAGATTGATAATAATAAGAGTAATAGGTATAGTAATTATCGTTCTACCGATCATATAAGCATAATATGGCTAATAATATGAGTTAGATTGATAATAATAAGAGAAATGAATATACTAATTGTCGTTCTATCGATCATATAAGCATAATATGGCTAATAATATGAGTTAGATTGATAATAATAAGAGTAAGGAGTATACTAATTGTAGTTCTATCGATCATATCTGCATAATATTGTTAATAATATGAGTTAGATTGATAACAATAAGAGTAATAAGTATAGTAAATGTCGTGCTATCGATCATATCTGCATAATATGGTTAATAATATGAGTTAGATTGATAATAATAAGAGTAATAAGTGTAGTAATTGTCATGCTATCGATCATATCCGCATAATATGGTTAATAATATGAGTTAGATTGATAATAGTGAGTGTAATAGGTATAGTAATTATCGTTCTATCGATCATATTAGTATAATATGGTTAATAATATGAGTTAGATTGATAATAATAAGAGAAGTGAGTATAGTCATTGTCGTTCGATCGATCATATAAGCATAATATGGCTAATGATATGAGTTAGATTGATAATAATAAGAGTAATGAGTATACTAATTGTAGTTCTATCGATCATATCTGCATAATATGGTTAATAATATGAGTTAGATTGATAACAGTGAGCGTAATAAGTATAGTAATTGTCGTTCTGTCGATCACATAAGCATGATATGGCTAATAATCTGAGTTAGATTGATAATAATGAGAGTAATAAGTACAGTAATTGTCGTTCTATCGATCATATAAGCATAATATGGCTAATAATATGAGTTAGATTGATAATAATAAGAGAAATGAGTATAGTAATTGTCTTTCTATCGATCATATCTGCATAATATGGTTAATAATATGAGTTAGATTGATAATAGTGAGTGTAATAAGTATAGTAATTGTCGTTCTATCGATCATATTAGCATAATATGGCTTATAATATGAGTTAGGCTGATAATAATAAGAGTAATGAGTATAGTAATTGTCGTTCTATCGATCATATTTGCATAATGTGGTTAATAATATGAGTTAGATTGATAACAGTGAGTGTAATAAGTATAGTAATTGTCTTTCTATCGATCATATAAGCATAATATGGCTAATAATATGAGTTAGAGTGATAATAATAAGAGTAATAAGTGTAGTAAATGGCGTGCTATCGATCATATCCGCATAATATGGTTAAATATATGAGTTAGATTCATAATAATAAGAGTAATAAGTATAGTAATTGTCCTTCTATCGATCACATAAGCATAATATGGCTAATGATATGAGTTAGATTGATAATAATAAGAGTAATGAGTATACTAATTGTAGTTCTATCGATCATATCTGCATAATATGGTTAATAATATTAGTTAGATTGATAACAATAAGAGTAATAAGTATAGTAAATGTCGTGCTATCGATCATATCTGCATAATATGGTTAATAATATGAGTTAGATTCATAATAATAAGAGTAATAAGTATAGTAATTGTCGTTCTATCGATGACATAAGCATAATATGGCTAATAATATGAGTTAGATTGATAACAATGAGAGTAATAAGTATAGTAATGGTCGTTCTATCGATCATATGAGCATAATATGGTTAATGATATGAGTTAGATTGATAATAGTAAGTGTAATGAGTATAGTAATTGTCGTTCTGTCGATCATATAAGCATAATATGGCTAATAATATGAGTTAGATTGATAATAATAAGGGAAATGAATATAGTAATTGTCGTTCTATCGATCATATAAGCTTAATATGGCTAATAATATGAGTTAGATTGATAATAATAAGAGTAAGGAGTATACTAATTGTAGTTCTATCGATCATATCTGCATATTATGGTTAATAATATGAGTTAGATTGATAATAATAAGAGTAATAAGTATAGTAAATGTCGTGCTATCGATCATATCTGCATAATATGGTTAATAATATGAGTTAGATTGATAATAATAAGAGTAATAAGTGTAGTAATTGTCATGCTATCGATCATATCCGCATAATATGGTTAATAATATGAGTTAGATTGATAATAGTGAGTGTAATAGGTATAGTAATTGTCGTTCTATCGATCATATTAGTATAATATGGTTAATAATATGAGTTAGATCGATAATAATAAGAGAAGTGAGTATAGTCATTGTCGTTCGATCGATCATATAAGCATAATATGGCTAATGATATGAGTTAGATTGATAATAATAAGAGTAATGAGTATACTAATTGTAGTTCTATCGATCATATCTGCATAATATGGTTAATAATATGAGTTAGATTGATAACAGTGAGCGTAATAAGTATAGTAATTGTCGTTCTGTCGATCACATAAGCATAATATGGCTAATAATCTGAGTTAGATTGATAATAATAAGAGTAATAAGTGTAGTAAATGGCGTGCTATCGATCATATCCGCATAATATGGTTAAATATATGAGTTAGATTCATAATAATAAGAGTAATAAGTATAGTAATTGTCCTTCTATCGATCACATAAGCATAATATGGCTAATGATATGAGTTAGATTGATAATAATAAGAGTAACAGGTATAGTAATTATCGTTCTACCGATCATATAAGCATAATATGGCTAATAATATGAGTTAGATTGATAATAATAAGAGTAATAAGTATAGTAATTGTCGTTCTATCGATCATATAAGCATAATATGGCTAATAATATGAGTTAGATTGATAATAATAAGAGTAATGAGTATACTAATTGTAGTTCTATCGATCATATCTGCATAATATGGTTAATAATATGAGTTAGATTGATAACAATAAGAGTAATAAGTATAGTAAATGTCGTGCTATCGATCATATCTGCATAATATGGTTAATAATATGAGTTAGATTCATAATAATAAGAGTAATAAGTATAGTAATTGTCGTTCTATCGATGACATAAGCATAATATGGCTAATAATATGAGTTAGATTGATAACAATGAGAGTAATAAGTATAGTAATGGTCGTTCTATCGATCATATGAGCATAATATGGTTAACAATATGAGTTAGATTGATAATAGTAAGTGTAATGAGTATAGTAATTGTCGTTCTGTCGATCACTTAAGCATAATATGGCTAATAATATGAGTTGGGCCGATAATAATAAGAGTAATGAGTATAGTAATTGTCGTTCTATCGATCATATTTGCATAATATGGTTAATAATATGAGTTAGATTGATAACAGTGAGTGTAATAAGTATAGTAATTGTCGTTCTGTCGATCATATAAGCATAATATGGCTAATAATATGAGTTAGAATGATAATAATAAGGGAAATGAATATAGTAATTGTCGTTCTATCGATCATATAAGCTTAATATGGCTAATAATATGAGTTAGATTGATAATAATAAGAGTAAGGAGTATACTAATTGTAGTTCTATCGATCATATCTGCATATTATGGTTAATAATATGAGTTAGATTGATAACAGTTAGTGTAATAAGTATAGTAATTGTCGTTCTATCGATCATATAAGCATAATATGGCTAATAATATGAGTTAGATTGATAATAATAAGGGAAATGAATATAGTAATTGTCGTTCTATCGATCATATAAGCTTAATATGGCTAATAATATGAGTTAGATTGATAATAATAAGAGTAATGAGTATACTAATTGTAGTTCTATCGATCATATCTGCATAATATGGTTAATAATATGAGTTGGATTGATAATAATAAGAGTAATAAGTATAGTAAATGTCGTGCTATCGATCATATCTGCATAATATGGTTAATAATATGAGTTAGATTGATAATAATAAGAGTAGTAAGTGTAGTAAATGTCGTGCTATCGATCATATCTGCATAATATGGTTAATAATATGAGTTAGATTGATAACAATAAGAGTAATAAGTATAGTAAATGTCGTGCTATCGATCATATCTGCATAATATGGTTAATAATATGAGTTAGATTCATAATAATAAGAGTAATAAGTATAGTAATTGTCGTTCTATCGATGACATAAGCATAATATGGCTAATAATATGAGTTAGATTGATAACAGTGAGCGTAATAAGTATAGTAATTGTCGTTCTGTCGATCACATAAGCATAATATGGCTAATAATCTGAGTTAGATTGATAATAATAAGAGTAATAACTGTAGTAAATGGCGTGCTATCGATCATATCCGCATAATATGGTTAAATATATGAGTTAGATTCATAATAATAAGAGTAATAAGTATAGTAATTGTCCTTCTATCGATCACATAAGCATAATATGGCTAATGATATGAGTTAGATTGATAATAATAAGAGTAATAGGTATAGTAATTATCGTTCTACCGATCATATAAGCATAATATGGCTAATAATATGAGTTAGATTGATAATAATAAGAGTAATAAGTATAGTAATTGTCGTTCTATCGATCATATAAGCATAATATGGCTAATAATATGAGTTGGATTGATAATAATAAGAGTAATGAGTATACTAATTGTAGTTCTATCGATCATATCTGCATAATATGGTTAATAATATGAGTTAGATTGATAACAAAAAGAGTAATAAGTATAGTAAATGTCGTGCTATCGATCATATCTGCATAATATGGTTAATAATATGAGTTAGATTCATAATAATAAGAGTAATAAGTATAGTAATTGTCGTTCTATCGATGACATAAGCATAATATGGCTAATAATATGAGTTAGATTGATAACAATGAGAGTAATAAGTATAGTAATGGTCGTTCTATCGATCATATGAGCATAATATGGTTAATGATATGAGTTAGATTGATAATAGTAAGTGTAATGAGTATAGTAATTGTCGTTCTGTCGATCATATACGCATAATATGGCTAATAATATGAGTTGGGCCGATAATAATAAGAGTAATGAGTATAGTAATTGTCGTTCTATCGATCATATTTGCATAATATGGTTAATAATATGAGTTAGATTGATAACAGTGAGTGTAATAAGTATAGTAATTGTCGTTCTGTCGATCATATAAGCATAATATGGCTAATAATATGAGTTAGATTGATAATAATAAGGGAAATGAATATAGTAATTGTCGTTCTATCGATCATATAAGCTTAATATGGCTAATAATATGAGTCAGATTGATAATAATAAGAGTAAGGAGTATACTAATTGTAGTTCTATCGATCATATCTGCATATTATGGTTAATAATATGAGTTAGATTGATAATAATAAGAGTAATAAGTATAGTAAATGTCGTGCTATCGATCATATCTGCATAATATGGTTAATAATATGAGTTAGATTGATAATAATAAGAGTAATAAGTGTAGTAATTGTCATGCTATCGATCATATCCGCATAATATGGTTAATAATATGAGTTAGATTGATAATAGTGAGTGTAATAGGTATAGTAATTGTCGTTCTATCGATCATATTAGTATAATATGGTTAATAATATGAGTTAGATTGATAATAATAAGAGAGGTGAGTATAGTCATTGTCGTTCGATCGATCATATAAGCATAATATGGCTAATGATATGAGTTAGATTGATAATAATAAGAGTAATGAGTATACTAATTGCAGTTCTATCGATCATATCTGCATAATATGGTTAATAATATGAGTTAGATTGATAACAGTGAGCGTAATAAGTATAGTAATTATCGTTCTGTCGATCACATAAGCATAATATGGCTAATAATCTGAGTTAGATTGATAATAATAAGAGTAATAAGTGTAGTAAATGGCGTGCTATCGATCATATCCGCATAATATGGTTAAATATATGAGTTAGATTCATAATAATAAGAGTAATAAGTATAGTAATTGTCCTTCTATCGATCACATAAGCATAATATGGCTAATGATATGAGTTAGATTGATAATAATAAGAGTAATAGGTATAGTAATTATCGTTCTACCGATCATATAAGCATAATATGGCTAATAATATGAGTTAGATTGATAATAATAAGAGTAATAAGTATAGTAATTGTCGTTCTATCGATCATATAAGCATAATATGGCTAATAATATGAGTTAGATTGATAATAATAAGAGTAATGAGTATACTAATTGTAGTTCTATCGATCATATCTGCATAATATGGTTAATAATATGAGTTAGATTGATAACAATAAGAGTAATAAGTATAGTAAATGTCGTGCTATCGATCATATCTGCATAATATGGTTAATAATATGAGTTAGATTCATAATAATAAGAGTAATAAGTATAGTAATTGTCGTTCTATCGATGACATAAGCATAATATGGCTAATAATATGAGTTAGATTGATAACAATGAGAGTAATAAGTATAGTAATGGTCATTCTATCGATCATATGAGCATAATATGGTTAATAATATGAGTTAGATTGATAATAGTAAGTGTAATGAGTATAGTAATTGTCGTTCTGTCGATCATATAAGCTTAATATGGCTAATAATATGAGTTAGATTGATAATAATAAGAGTAATAAGTATAGTAAATGTCGTGCTATAGATCATATCTGCATAATATGGTTAATAATATGAGTTAGATTGATAATAATAAGAGTAGTAAGTGTAGTAAATGTCGTGCTATCGATCATATCTGCATAATATGGTTAATAATATGAGTTAGATTGATAATAGTGAGTGTAATGAGTATAGTAATTGTCGTTCTGTCGATCACATAAGCATAATATGGCTAATAATCTGAGTTAGATTGATAATAATAAGAGTAATAAGTGTAGTAAATGGCGTGCTATCGATCATATCTGCATAATATGGTTAATAATATGAGTTAGATTCATAATAATAAGAGTAATAAGTGTAGTAATTGTCCTTCTATCGATCACATAAGCATAATATGGCTAATAATATGAGTTAGATTGATAATAATGAGAGTAAGAAGTACAGTAATTGTCGTTCTATCGATCATATAAGCATAATATGGCTAATAATATGAGTTAGATTGATAATAATAAGAGAAATGAGTATAGTAATTGTCTTTCTATCGATCATATCTGCATAATATGGTTAATAATATGAGTTAGATTGATAATAGTGAGTGTAATAAGTATAGTAATTGTCGTTCTATCGATCATATTAGCATAATATGGCTTATAATATGAGTTAGGCTGATAATAATAAGAGTAATGAGTATACTAATTGTAGTTCTATCGATCATGTCTGCATAATATGGTTAATAATATGAGTTAGATTGATAACAATAAGAGTAATAAGTATAGTTATTGTCGTTCTATCGATCATATTAGCATAATATGGCTAATAATATGAGTTAGATTGATAATAATAAGAGAAGTGAGTATAGTCATTGTCGTTCGATCGATCATATAAGCATAATATGTCTAATAATATGAGTAAGATTGATAATAATAAGAGAAGTGAGTATAGTCATTGTCGTTCGATCGATCATATAAGCATAATATGGCTAATAATATGAGTAAGATTGATAATAATAAGAGAAGTGAGTATAGTCATTGTCGTTCGATCAATCATATAAGCATAATATGGCTAATGATATGAGTTAGATTGATAATAATAAGAGTAATGAGTATACTAATTGTAGTTCTATCGATCATATCTGCATAATATGGTTAATAATATGAGTTAGATTGATAACAGTAAGAGTAATAAGTACAGTAAATGTCGTGCTATCGATCATATCTGCATAATATGGTTAATACTATGAGTTAGATTGATAATAATAAGAGTAATAAGTGTAGTAAATGGCGTGCTATCGATCATATCCGCATAATATGGTTAATAATATGAGTTAGATTCATAATAATAAGAGTAATAAGTATAGTAATTGTCCTTCTATCGATCACATAAGCATAATATGGCTAATGATATGAGTTAGATTGATAATAATAAGAGTAATAGGTATAGTAATTATCGTTCTACCGATCATATAAGCATAATATGGCTAATAATATGAGTTAGATTGATAATAAGAGTAATAAGTATAGTAATTGTCGTTCTATCGATCATATAAGCATAATATGGCTAATAATATGAGTTAGATTGATAATAATAAGAGTAATGAGTATACTAATTGTAGTTCTATGGATCATATCTGCATAATATGGTTAATAATATGAGTTAGATTGATAACAATAAGAGTAATAAGTATAGTAAATGTCGTGCTATCGATCATATCTGCATAATATGGTTAATAATATGAGTTAGATTCATAATAATAAGAGTAATAAGTATAGTAATTGTCGTTCTATCGATGACATAAGCATAATATGGCTAATAATATGAGTTAGATTGATAACAATGAGAGTAATAAGTATAGTAATGGTCGTTCTATCGATCATATGAGCATAATATGGTTAATAATATGAGTTAGATTGATAATAGTAAGTGTAATGAGTATAGTAATTGTCGTTCTGTCGATCATATAAGCATAATATGGCTAAAAATATGAGTTGGGCCGATAATAATAAGAGTAATGAGTATAGTAATTGTCGTTCTATCGATCATATTTGCATAATATGGTTAATAATATGAGTTAGATTGATAACAGTGAGTGTAATAAGTATAGTAATTGTCGTTCTGTCGATCATATGAGCATAATATGGTTAATAATATGAGTTAGATTCATAATAGTAAGTGTAATGAGTATAGTAATTGTCGTTCTGTCGATCATATAAGCATAATATGGCTAAAAATATGAGTTGGGCCGATAATAATAAGAGTAATGAGTATAGTAATTGTCGTTCTATCGATCATATTTGCATAATATGGTTAATAATATGAGTTAGATTGATAACAGTGAGTGTAATAAGTATAGTAATTGTCGTTCTGTCGATCATATAAGCATAATATGGCTAATAATATGAGTTAGATTGATAATAATAAGGGAAATGAATATAGTAATTTTCGTTCTATCGATCATATAAGCTTAATATGGCTAATAATATGAGTTAGATTGATAATAATAAGAGTAAGGAGTATACTAATTGTAGTTCTATCGATCATATCTGCATATTATGGTTAATAATATGAGTTAGATTGATAATAATAAGAGTAATAAGTATAGTAAATGTCGTGCTATCGATCATATCTGCATAATATGGTTAATAATATGAGTTAGATTGATAATAATAAGAGTAATAAGTGTAGTAATTGTCATGCTATCGATCATATCCGCATAATATGGTTAATAACATGAGTTAGATTGATAATAGTGAGTGTAATAGGTATAGTAATTGTCGCTCTATCGATCATATTAGTATAATATGGTTAATAATATGAGTTAGATTGATAATAATAAGAGAAGTGAGTATAGTCATTGTCGTTCGATCGATCATATAAGCATAATATGGCTAATGATATGAGTTAGATTGATAATAATAAGAGTAATGAGTATACTAATTGTAGTTCTATCGATCATATCTGCATAATATGGTTAATAATATGAGTTAGATTGATAACAGTGAGCGTAATAAGTATAGTAATTGTCGTTCTGTCGATCACATAAGCATAATATGGCTAATAATCTGAGTTAGATTGATAATAATAAGAGTAATAAGTGTAGTAAATGGCGTGCTATCGATCATATCCGCATAATATGGTTAAATATATGAGTTAGATTCATAATAATTAGAGTAATAAGTATAGTAATTGTCCTTCTATCGATCACATAAGCATAATATGGCTAATGATATGAGTTAGATTGATAATAATAAGAGTAATAGGTATAGTAATTATCGTTCTACCGATCATATAAGCATAATATGGCTAATAATATGAGTTAGATTGATAATAATAAGAGTAATAAGTATAGTAATTGTCGTTCTATCGATCATATAAGCATAATATGGCTAATAATATGAGTTAGATTGATAATAATAAGAGTAATGAGTATACTAATTGTAGTTCTATCGATCATATCTGCATAATATGGTTAATAATATGAGTTAGATTGATAACAATAAGAGTAATAAGTATAGTAAATGTCGTGCTATCGATCATATCTGCATAATATGGTTAATAATATGAGTTAGATTCTTAATAATAAGAGTAATAAGTATAGTAATTGTCGTTCTATCGATGACATAAGCATAATATGGCTAATAATATGAGTTAGATTGATAACAATGAGAGTAATAAGTATAGTAATGGTCGTTCTATCGATCATATGAGCATAATATGGTTAATAATATGAGTTAGATTGATAATAGTAAGTGTAATGAGTATAGTAATTGTCGTTCTGTCGATCATATAAGCATAATATGGCTAATAATATGAGTTAGATTGATAATAATAAGAGTAATAAGTATAGTAAATGTCGTTCTATCGATCATATTTGCATAATATGGTTAATAATATGAGTTAGATTGATAACAGTGAGTGTAATAAGTATAGTAATTGTCGTTCTGTCGATCATATGAGCATAATATGGTTAATAATATGAGTTAGATTCATAATAGTAAGTGTAATGAGTATAATAATTGTCGTTCTGTCGATCATATAAGCATAATATGGCTAAAAATATGAGTTGGGCCGATAATAATAAGAGTAATGAGTATAGTAATTGTCGTTCTATCGATCATATTTGCATAATATGGTTAATAATATGAGTTAGATTGATAACAGTGAGTGTAATAAGTATAGTAATTGTCGTTCTGTCGATCATATAAGCATAATATGGCTAATAATATGAGTTAGATTGATAATAATAAGGGAAATGAATATAGTAATTTTCGTTCTATCGATCATATAAGCTTAATATGGCTAATAATATGAGTTAGATTGATAATAATAAGAGTAAGGAGTATACTAATTGTAGTTCTATCGATCATATCTGCATATTATGGTTAATAATATGAGTTAGATTGATAATAATAAGAGTAATAAGTATAGTAAATGTCGTGCTATCGATCATATCTGCATAATATGGTTAATAATATGAGTTAGATTGATAATAATAAGAGTAATAAGTGTAGTAATTGTCATGCTATCGATCATATCCGCATAATATGGTTAATAACATGAGTTAGATTGATAATAGTGAGTGTAATAGGTATAGTAATTGTCGCTCTATCGATCATATTAGTATAATATGGTTAATAATATGAGTTAGATTGATAATAATAAGAGAAGTGAGTATAGTCATTGTCGTTCGATCGATCATATAAGCATAATATGGCTAATGATATGAGTTAGATTGATAATAATAAGAGTAATGAGTATACTAATTGTAGTTCTATCGATCATATCTGCATAATATGGTTAATAATATGAGTTAGATTGATAACAGTGAGCGTAATAAGTATAGTAATTGTCGTTCTGTCGATCACATAAGCATAATATGGCTAATAATCTGAGTTAGATTGATAATAATAAGAGTAATAAGTGTAGTAAATGGCGTGCTATCGATCATATCCGCATAATATGGTTAAATATATGAGTTAGATTCATAATAATTAGAGTAATAAGTATAGTAATTGTCCTTCTATCGATCACATAAGCATAATATGGCTAATGATATGAGTTAGATTGATAATAATAAGAGTAATAGGTATAGTAATTATCGTTCTACCGATCATATAAGCATAATATGGCTAATAATATGAGTTAGATTGATAATAATAAGAGTAATAAGTATAGTAATTGTCGTTCTATCGATCATATAAGCATAATATGGCTAATAATATGAGTTAGATTGATAATAATAAGAGTAATGAGTATACTAATTGTAGTTCTATCGATCATATCTGCATAATATGGTTAATAATATGAGTTAGATTGATAACAATAAGAGTAATAAGTATAGTAAATGTCGTGCTATCGATCATATCTGCATAATATGGTTAATAATATGAGTTAGATTCTTAATAATAAGAGTAATAAGTATAGTAATTGTCGTTCTATCGATGACATAAGCATAATATGGCTAATAATATGAGTTAGATTGATAACAATGAGAGTAATAAGTATAGTAATGGTCGTTCTATCGATCATATGAGCATAATATGGTTAATAATATGAGTTAGATTGATAATAGTAAGTGTAATGAGTATAGTAATTGTCGTTCTGTCGATCATATAAGCATAATATGGCTAATAATATGAGTTAGATTGATAATAATAAGAGTAATAAGTATAGTAAATGTCGTGCTATAGATCATATCTGCATAATATGGTTAATAATATGAGTTAGATTGATAATAATAAGAGTAGTAAGTGTAGTAAATGTGCTATCGATCATATCTGCATAATATGGTTAATAATATGTGTTAGATTGATAATAGTGAGTGTAATGAGTATAGTAATTGTCGTTCTGTCGATCACATAAGCATAATATGGCTAATAATCTGAGTTAGATTGATAATAATAAGAGTAATAAGTGTAGTAAATGGCGTGCTATCGATCATATCTGCATAGTATGGTTAATAATATGAGTTAGATTCATAATAATAAGAGTAATAAGTGTAGTAATTGTCCTTCTATCGATCACATAAGCATAATATGGCTAATAATATGAGGTAGATTGATAATAATGAGAGTAAGAAGTATAGTAATTGTCGTTCTATCGATCATATAAGCATAATATGGCTAATAATATGAGTTAGATTGATAATAATAAGAGAAATGAGTATAGTAATTGTCTTTCTATCGATCATATCTGCATAATATGGTTAATAATATGAGTTCGATTGATAATAGTGAGTGTAATAAGTATAGTAATTGTCGTTCTATCGATCATATTAGCATAATATGGCTTATAATATGAGTTAGGCTGATAATAATAAGAGTAATGAGTATACTAATTGTAGTTCTATCGATCATGTCTGCATAATATGGTTAATAATATGAGTTAGATTGATAACAATAAGAGTAATAAGTATAGTTATTGTCGTTCTATCGATCATATTAGCATAATATGGCTAATAATATGAGTTAGATTGATAATGATAAGAGAAGTGAGTATAGTCATTGTCGTTCGATCGATCATATAAGCATAATATGTCTAATAATATGAGTAAGATTGATAATAATAAGAGAAGTGAGTATAGTCATTGTCGTTCGATCGATCATATAAGCATAATATGGCTAATAATATGAGTAAGATTGATAATAATAAGAGAAGTGAGTATAGTCATTGTCGTTCGATCAATCATATAAGCATAATATGGCTAATGATATGAGTTAGATTGATAATAATAAGAGTAATGAGTATACTAATTGTAGTTCTATCGATCATATCTGCATAATATGGTTAATAATATGAGTTAGATTGATAACAGTAAGAGTAATAAGTACAGTAAATGTCGTGCTATCGATCATATCTGCATAATATGGTTAATACTATGAGTTAGATTGATAATAATAAGAGTAATAAGTGTAGTAAATGGCGTGCTATCGATCATATCCGCATAATATGGTTAATAATATGAGTTAGATTCATAATAATAAGAGTAATAAGTATAGTAATTGTCCTTCTATCGATCACATAAGCATAATATGGCTAATGATATGAGTTAGATTGATAATAATAAGAGTAATAGGTATAGTAATTATCGTTCTACCGATCATATAAGCATAATATGGCTAATAATATGAGTTAGATTGATAATAATAAGAGTAATAAGTATAGTAATTGTCGTTCTATCGATCATATAAGCATAATATGGCTAATAATATGAGTTAGATTGATAATAATAAGAGTAATGAGTATACTAATTGTAGTTCTATGGATCATATCTGCATAATATGGTTAATAATATGAGTTAGATTGATAACAATAAGAGTAATAAGTATAGTAAATGTCGTGCTATCGATCATATCTGCATAATATGGTTAATAATATGAGTTAGATTCATAATAATAAGAGTAATAAGTATAGTAATTGTCGTTCTATCGATGACATAAGCATAATATGGCTAATAATATGAGTTAGATTGATAACAATGAGAGTAATAAGTATAGTAATGGTCGTTCTATCGATCATATGAGCATAATATGGTTAATAATATGAGTTAGATTGATAATAGTAAGTGTAATGAGTATAGTAATTGTCGTTCTGTCGATCATATAAGCATAATATGGCTAAAAATATGAGTTGGGCCGATAATAATAAGAGTAATGAGTATAGTAATTGTCGTTCTATCGATCATATTTGCATAATATGGTTAATAATATGAGTTAGATTGATAACAGTGAGTGTAATAAGTATAGTAATTGTCGTTCTGTCGATCATATGAGCATAATATGGTTAATAATATGAGTTAGATTGATAATAGTAAGTGTAATGAGTATAGTAATTGTCGTTCTGTCGATCATATAAGCATAATATGGCTAAAAATATGAGTTGGGCCGATAATAATAAGAGTAATGAGTATAGTAATTGTCGTTCTATCGATCATATTTGCATAATATGGTTAATAATATGAGTTAGATTGATAACAGTGAGTGTAATAAGTATAGTAATTGTCGTTCTGTCGATCATATAAGCATAATATGGCTAATAATATGAGTTAGATTGATAATAATAAGGGAAATGAATATAGTAATTTTCGTTCTATCGATCATATAAGCTTAATATGGCTAATAATATGAGTTAGATTGATAATAATAAGAGTAAGGAGTATACTAATTGTAGTTCTATCGATCATATCTGCATATTATGGTTAATAATATGAGTTAGATTGATAATAATAAGAGTAATAAGTATAGTAAATGTCGTGCTATCGATCATATCTGCATAATATGGTTAATAATATGAGTTAGATTGATAATAATAAGAGTAATAAGTGTAGTAATTGTCATGCTATCGATCATATCCGCATAATATGGTTAATAATATGAGTTAGATTGATAATAGTGAGTGTAATAGGTATAGTAATTGTCGCTCTATCGATCATATTAGTATAATATGGTTAATAATATGAGTTAGATTGATAATAATAAGAGAAGTGAGTATAGTCATTGTCGTTCGATCGATCATATAAGCATAATATGGCTAATGATATGAGTTAGATTGATAATAATAAGAGTAATGAGTATACTAATTGTAGTTCTATCGATCATATCTGCATAATATGGTTAATAATATGAGTTAGATTGATAACAGTGAGCGTAATAAGTATAGTAATTGTCGTTCTGTCGATCACATAAGCATAATATGGCTAATAATCTGAGTTAGATTGATAATAATAAGAGTAATAAGTGTAGTAAATGGCGTGCTATCGATCATATCCGCATAATATGGTTAAATATATGAGTTAGATTCATAATAATTAGAGTAATAAGTATAGTAATTGTCCTTCTATCGATCACATAAGCATAATATGGCTAATGATATGAGTTAGATTGATAATAATAAGAGTAATAGGTATAGTAATTATCGTTCTACCGATCATATAAGCATAATATGGCTAATAATATGAGTTAGATTGATAATAATAAGAGTAATAAGTATAGTAATTGTCGTTCTATCGATCATATAAGCATAATATGGCTAATAATATGAGTTAGATTGATAATAATAAGAGTAATGAGTATACTAATTGTAGTTCTATCGATCATATCTGCATAATATGGTTAATAATATGAGTTAGATTGATAACAATAAGAGTAATAAGTATAGTAAATGTCGTGCTATCGATCATATCTGCATAATATGGTTAATAATATGAGTTAGATTCTTAATAATAAGAGTAATAAGTATAGTAATTGTCGTTCTATCGATGACATAAGCATAATATGGCTAATAATATGAGTTAGATTGATAACAATGAGAGTAATAAGTATAGTAATGGTCGTTCTATCGATCATATGAGCATAATATGGTTAATAATATGAGTTAGATTGATAATAGTAAGTGTAATGAGTATAGTAATTGTCGTTCTGTCGATCATATAAGCATAATATGGCTAATAATATGAGTTAGATTGATAATAATAAGAGTAATAAGTATAGTAAATGTCGTGCTATAGATCATATCTGCATAATATGGTTAATAATATGAGTTAGATTGATAATAATAAGAGTAGTAAGTGTAGTAAATGTGCTATCGATCATATCTGCATAATATGGTTAATAATATGTGTTAGATTGATAATAGTGACTGTAATGAGTATAGTAATTGTCGTTCTGTCGATCACATAAGCATAATATGGCTAATAATCTGAGTTAGATTGATAATAATAAGAGTAATAAGTGTAGTAAATGGCGTGCTATCGATCATATCTGCATAATATGGTTAATAATATGAGTTAGATTCATAATAATAAGAGTAATAAGTGTAGTAATTGTCCTTCTATCGATCACATAAGCATAATATGGCTAATAATATGAGGTAGATTGATAATAATGAGAGTAAGAAGTATAGTAATTGTCGTTCTATCGATCATATAAGCATAATATGGCTAATAATATGAGTTAGATTGATAATAGTAAGAGAAATGAGTATAGTAATTGTCTTTCTATCGATCATATCTGCATAATATGGTTAATAATATGAGTTCGATTGATAATAGTGAGTGTAATAAGTATAGTAATTGTCGTTCTATCGATCATATTAGCATAATATGGCTTATAATATGAGTTAGGCTGATAATAATAAGAGTAATGAGTATACTAATTGTAGTTCTATCGATCATGTCTGCATAATATGGTTAATAATATGAGTTAGATTGATAACAATAAGAGTAATAAGTATAGTTATTGTCGTTCTATCGATCATATTAGCATAATATGGCTAATAATATGAGTTAGATTGATAATGATAAGAGAAGTGAGTATAGTCATTGTCGTTCGATCGATCATATAAGCATAATATGTCTAATAATATGAGTAAGATTGATAATAATAAGAGAAGTGAGTATAGTCATTGTCGTTCGATCGATCATATAAGCATAATATGGCTAATAATATGAGTAAGACTGATAATAATAAGAGAAGTGAGTATAGTCATTGTCGTTCGATCAATCATATAAGCATAATATGGCTAATGATATGAGTTAGATTGATAATAATAAGAGTAATGAGTATACTAATTGTAGTTCTATCGATCATATCTGCATAATATGGTTAATAATATGAGTTAGATTGATAACAGTAAGAGTAATAAGTACAGTAAATGTCGTGCTACCGATCATATCTGCATAATATGGTTAATAATATGAGTTAGATTCATAATAATAAGAGTAATAAGTATAGTAATTGTCGTTCTATCGATGACATAAGCATAATATGGCTAATAATATGAGTTAGATTGATAACAATGAGAGTAATAAGTATAGTAATGGTCGTTCTATCGATCATATGAGCATAATATGGTTAATAATATGAGTTAGATTGATAATAGTAAGTGTAATGAGTATAGTAATTGTCGTTCTGTCGATCATATAAGCATAATATGGCTAAAAATATGAGTTGGGCCGATAATAATAAGAGTAATGAGTATAGTAATTGTCGTTCTATCGATCATATCTGCATAATATGGTTAATAATATGAGTTAGATTGATAACAATAAGAGTAATAAGTATAGTAAATGTCGTGCTATCGATCATATCTGCATAATATGGTTAATAATATGAGTTAGATTCATAATAATAAGAGTAATAAGTATAGTAATTGTCCTTCTATCGATCACATAAGCATAATATGGCTAATGATATGAGTTAGATTGATAATAATAAGAGTAATAGGTATAGTAATTATCGTTCTACCGATCATATAAGCATAATATGGCTAATAATATGAGTTAGATTGATAATAATAAGAGTAATAAGTATAGTAATTGTCGTTCTATCGATCATATAAGCATAATATGGCTAATAATATGAGTTAGATTGATAATAATAAGAGTAATGAGTATACTAATTGTAGTTCTATGGATCATATCTGCATAATATGGTTAATAATATGAGTTAGATTGATAACAATAAGAGTAATAAGTATAGTAAATGTCGTGCTATCGATCATATCTGCATAATATGGTTAATAATATGAGTTAGATTCATAATAATAAGAGTAATAAGTATAGTAATTGTCGTTCTATCGATGACATAAGCATAATATGGCTAATAATATGAGTTAGATTGATAACAATGAGAGTAATAAGTATAGTAATGGTCGTTCTATCGATCATATGAGCATAATATGGTTAATAATATGAGTTAGATTGATAATAGTAAGTGTAATGAGTATAGTAATTGTCGTTCTGTCGATCATATAAGCATAATATGGCTAATAATATGAGTTAGATTGATAATAATAAGAGTAATAAGTATAGTAAATGTCGTGCTATAGATCATATCTGCATAATATGGTTAATAATATGAGTTAGATTGATAATAATAAGAGTAGTAAGTGTAGTAAATGTGCTATCGATCATATCTGCATAATATGGTTAATAATATGTGTTAGATTGATAATAGTGAGTGTAATGAGTATAGTAATTGTCGTTCTGTCGATCACATAAGCATAATATGGCTAATAATCTGAGTTAGATTGATAATAATAAGAGTAATAAGTGTAGTAAATGGCGTGCTATCGATCATATCTGCATAATATGGTTAATAATATGAGTTAGATTCATAATAATAAGAGTAATAAGTGTAGTAATTGTCCTTCTATCGATCACATAAGCATAATATGGCTAATAATATGAGGTAGATTGATAATAATGAGAGTAAGAAGTATAGTAATTGTCGTTCTATCGATCATATAAGCATAATATGGCTAATAATATGAGTTAGATTGATAATAATAAGAGAAATGAGTATAGTAATTGTCTTTCTATCGATCATATCTGCATAATATGGTTAATAATATGAGTTCGATTGATAATAGTGTGATAATAGTGAGTGTAATAAGTATAGTAATTGTCGTTCTATCGATCATATTAGCATAATATGGCTTATAATATGAGTTAGGCTGATAATAATAAGAGTAATGAGTATACTAATTGTAGTTCTATCGATCATGTCTGCATAATATGGTTAATAATATGAGTTAGATTGATAACAATAAGAGTAATAAGTATAGTTATTGTCGTTCTATCGATCATATTAGCATAATATGGCTAATAATATGAGTTAGATTGATAATGATAAGAGAAGTGAGTATAGTCATTGTCGTTCGATCGATCATATAAGCATAATATGTCTAATAATATGAGTAAGATTGATAATAATAAGAGAAGTGAGTATAGTCATTGTCGTTCGATCGATCATATAAGCATAATATGGCTAATAATATGAGTAAGATTGATAATAATAAGAGAAGTGAGTATAGTCATTGTCGTTCGATCAATCATATAAGCATAATATGGCTAATGATATGAGTTAGATTGATAATAATAAGAGTAATGAGTATACTAATTGTAGTTCTATCGATCATATCTGCATAATATGGTTAATAATATGAGTTAGATTGATAACAGTAAGAGTAATAAGTACAGTAAATGTCGTGCTACCGATCATATCTGCATAATATGGTTAATAATATGAGTTAGATTCATAATAATAAGAGTAATAAGTATAGTAATTGTCGTTCTATCGATCATATGTGCATAATATGGTTAATAATATGAGTTAGATTGATAACAGTGAGCGTAATAAGTATAGTAATTGTCGTTCTGTCGATCACATAAGCATAATATGGCTAATAATCTGAGTTAGATTGATAATAATAAGAGTAATAAGTGTAGTAAATGGCGTGCTATCGATCATATCCGCATAATATGGTTAATAATATGAGTTAGATTCATAATAATAAGAGTAATAAGTATAGTAATTGTCCTTCTATCGATCACATAAGCATAATATGGCTAATGATATGAGTTAGATTGATAATAATAAGAGTAATAGGTATAGTAATTATCGTTCTACCGATCATATAAGCATAATATGGCTAATAATATGAGTTAGATTGATAATAATAAGAGTAATAAGTATAGTAATTGTCGTTCTATCGATCATATAAGCATAATATGGCTAATAATATGAGTTAGATTGATAATAATAAGAGTAATGAGTATACTAATTGTAGTTCTATGGATCATATCTGCATAATATGGTTAATAATATGAGTTAGATTGATAACAATAAGAGTAATAAGTATAGTAAATGTCGTGCTATCGATCATATCTGCATAATATGGTTAATAATATGAGTTAGATTCATAATAATAAGAGTAATAAGTATAGTAATTGTCGTTCTATCGATGACATAAGCATAATATGGCTAATAATATGAGTTAGATTGATAACAATGAGAGTAATAAGTATAGTAATGGTCGTTCTATCGATCATATGAGCATAATATGGTTAATAATATGAGTTAGATTGATAATAGTAAGTGTAATGAGTATAGTAATTGTCGTTCTGTCGATCATATAAGCATAATATGGCTAAAAATATGAGTTGGGCCGATAATAATAAGAGTAATGAGTATAGTAATTGTCGTTCTATCGATCATATTTGCATAATATGGTTAATAATATGAGTTAGATTGATAACAGTGAGTGTAATAAGTATAGTAATTGTCGTTCTGTCGATCATATAAGCATAATATGGCTAATAATATGAGTTAGATTGATAATAATAAGGGAAATGAATATAGTAATTGTCGTTCTATCGATCATATAAGCTTAATATGGCTAATAATATGAGTTAGATTGATAATAATAAGAGTAAGGAGTATACTAATTGTAGTTCTATCGATCATATCTGCATATTATGGTTAATAATATGAGTTAGATTGATAACAGTTAGTGTAATAAGTATAGTACTTGTCGTTCTATGGATCATATAAGCATAATATGGCTAATAATATGAGTTAGATTGATAATAATAAGGGAAATGAATATAGTAATTGTCGTTCTATCGATCATATAAGCTTTATATGGCTAATAATACGAGTTAGATTGATAATAATAAGAGTAATGAGTATAGTAATGGTCGTTCTATCGATCATATGAGCATAATATGGTTAATAATATGAGTTAGATTGATAATAGTAAGTGTAATGAGTATAGTAATTGTCGTTCTGTCGATCATATAAGCACAATATGGCTAATAATATGAGTTGGGCCGATAATAATAAGAGTAATGAGTATAGTAATTGTCGTTCTATCGATCATATTTGCATAATATGGTTAATAATATGAGTTAGATTGATAACAGTGAGTGTAATAAGTATAGTAATTGTCGTTCTGTCGATCATATAAGCATAATGTGGCTAATAATATGAGTTAGATTGATAATAATAAGGGAAATGAATATAGTAATTGTCGTTCTATCGATCATATAAGCTTAATATGGCTAATAATATGAGTTAGATTGATAATAATAAGAGTAAGGAGTATACTAATTGTAGTTCTATCGATCATATCTGCATATTATGGTTAATAATATGAGTTAGATTGATAACAGTTAGTGTAATAAGTATAGTAATTGTCGTTCTATCGATCATATAAGCATAATATGGCTAATAATATGAGTTAGATTGATAATAATAAGGGAAATGAATATAGTAATTGTCGTTCTATCGATCATATAAGCTTAATATGGCTAATAATATGAGTTAGATTGATAATAATAAGAGTAATGAGTATACTAATTGTAGTTCTATCCATCATATCTGCATAATATGGTTAATAATATGAGTTGGATTGATAATAATAAGAGTAATAAGTATAGTAAATGTCGTGCTATCGATCATATCTGCATAATATGGTTAATAATATGAGTTAGATTGATAATAATAAGAGTAGTAAGTGTAGTAAATGTCGTGCTATCGATCATATCTGCATAATATGGTTAATAATATGAGTTAGATTGATAATAGTGTGTGTAATAAGTATAGTAATTGTCGTTCTATCGATCACATAAGCATAATATGGCTAATAATATGAGTTAGATTGATAACAATGAGAGTAATAAGTATAGTAATTGACGTTCTATCGATCATATTAGCATAATATGGTTAATAATATGTGTTAAATTGATAATAGTGAGTGTAATGAATATAGTAATTGTCGTTCTGTCGATCATATAAGCATAATATGGCTAATAATATGAGTTAGATTGATAATAATAAGAGTAATGAGTATACTAATTGTAGTTCTATCGATCATATCTGCATAATATGGTTAATAATATGAGTTAGATTGATAATAATAAGAGTAATAAGTATAGTAAATGTCGTGCTATAGATCATATCTGCATAATATGGTTAATAATATGAGTTAGATTGATAATAATAAGAGTAGTAAGTGTAGTAAATGTCGTGCTATCGATCATATCTGCATAATATGGTTAATAATATGAGTTAGATTGATAATAGTGAGTGTAATGAGTATAGTAATTGTCGTTTTGTCGATCACATAAGCATAATATGGCTAATAATCTGAGTTAGATTGATAATAATAAGAGTAATAAGTGTAGTAAATGGCGTGCTATCGATCATATCTGCATAATATGGTTAATAATATGAGTTAGATTGATAATAATGAGAGTAAGAAGTATAGTAATTGTCGTTCTATCGATCATATTAGCATAATATGGCTAATAATATGAGTTAGGCTGATAATAATGAGAGTAATAAGTATAGTAATTGACGTTCTGTCGATCATATAAGCATAATATGGCTAATAATATGAATTAGATTGATAATAATAAGAGAAATGAATTTAGTAATTGTCGTTCTATCGATCATATAAGCATAATATGGCTAATAATATGAGTTAGATTGATAATAATAAGAGTAAGGAGTATACTAATTGTAGTTCTGTCGATCATATCTGCATAATATGGTTAATAATATGAGTTACATTGATAACAGTGAGTGTAATAAGTATAGTAATTGTCGTTCTATCGATCCTATAAGCATAATATGGCTAATAATATGAGTTAGATTGATAATAATAAGAGAAGTGAGTATAGCCATTGTTGTTCGATCGATCATATAAGCATAATATGGCTAATGATATGAGTTAGATTGATAATAATAAGAGTAATAGGTATAGTAATTATCGTTCTACCGATCATATAAGCATAATATGGCTAATAATATGAGTTAGATTGATAATAATAAGAGAAATGAATATACTAATTGTCGTTCTATCGATCATATAAGCATAATATGGCTAATAATATGATTTAGATTGATAATAATAAGAGTAAGGAGTATACTAATTGTAGTTCTATCGATCATATCTGCAGAATATTGTTAATAATATGAGTTAGATTGATAACAATAAGAGTAATAAGTACAGTAAATGTCGTGCTATCCATCATATCTGCATAATATGGTTAATAATATGAGTTAGATTGATAACAATAAGAGTAATAAGTGTAGTAATTGTCATGCTATCGATCATATCCGCATAATATGGTTAATAATATGAGTTATATTGATAATAGTGAGTGTAATAGGTATAGTAATTGTCGTTCTGTCGATCACATAAGCATAATATGGCTAATAATCTGAGTTAGATTGATAATAATAAGAGTAATAAGTGTAGTAAATGGCGTGCTATCGATCATATCCGCATAATATGGTTAAATATATGAGTTAGATTCATAATAATAAGAGTAATAAGTATAGTAGTTGTCCTTCTATCGATCACATAAGCATAATATGGCTAATAATATGAGTTAGATTGATAATAATAAGGGAAATGAATGTAGTAATTGTCGTTCTATCGATCATATAAGCTTTATATGGCTAATAATATGAGTTAGATTGATAATAATAAGAGTAATGAGTATAGTAATGGTCGTTCTATCGATCATATGAGCATAATATGGTTAATAATATGAGTTAGATTGATAATAGTAAGTGTAATGAGTATAGTAATTGTCGTTCTGTCGATCATATAAGCACAATATGGCTAATAATATGAGTTGGGTCGATAATAATAAGAGTAATGAGTATAGTAATTGTCGCTCTATCGATCATATTTGCATAATATGGTTAATAATATGAGTTAGATTGATAACAGTGAGTGTAATGAGTATAGTAATTGTCGTTCTGTCGATCATATAAGCATAATATGGCTAATAATATGAGTTGGGCCGATAATAATAAGAGTAATGAGTATAGTAATTGTCGTTCTATCGATCATATTTGCATAATATGGTTAATAATATGAGTTAGATTGATAATAATAAGGGAAATGAATATACTAATTGTAGTTCTATCGATCATATCTGCATAATATGGTTAATAATATGAGTTAGATTGATAACAATAAGAGTAATAAGTATAGTAAATGTCGTGCTATCGATCATATCTGCATAATATGGTTAATAATTTGAGTTAGATTCATAATAATAAGAGTAATAAGTATAGGAATTGTCGTTCTATCGATCTTATAAGCTTAATATGGCTAATAATATGAGTTAGATTGATAATAGTAAGAGTAATAAGTGTAGTAATTGTCATGCTATCGATCATATCCGCATAATATGGCTAACAATATGAGTTAGATTGATAATAATAAGAGTAATGAGTATAGTAATTGTCGTTCTATCGATCATATAAGCATAATATGGCTAATAATATGAGTTAGATTGATAATAATAAGAGTAGTGAGTATACTAATTGTAGTTCTATCGATCATATCTGCATAATATGGTTAATAATATGAGTTAGATTGATGACAATAAGAGTAATAAGTATAGTAAATGTCGTGCTATCGATCATATCTGCATAATATGGTTAATAATATGAGTTAGATTCATAATAGTATTAAGAGTAATAAGTATAGTAATTGTCGTTCTATCGATCATATGTGCATAATATGGTTAATAATATGAGTTAGATTGATAACAGTGAGTGTAATGGGTATAGTAATTGTCGTTCTGTCGATCACATAAGCATAATATTGCTAATAATCTGAGTTAGATTGGTAATAGTAAGAGTAATAAGTGTAGTAAATGTCGTGCTATTGATCATACCTGCATAATATGGTTAATAATATGAGTTAGATTCATAATAATAAGAGTAATAAGTATAGTAATTGTCGTTCTATCGATCACATAAGCATAATATGGCTAATAATATCAGTTAGATTGATAACAATGAGAGTAATAAGTCTAGTAATTGTCGTACTATCGATCATATTAGCATAATATGGTTAATAATATGAGTTAGATTGATAATAGTAAGTGTAATGAGTATAGTAATTGTCCTTCTGTCGATCATATAAGCATAATATGGCTGATAATATGAGTTCCGCCGATAATAATAAGAGTAATGAGTATAGTAATTGTCGTTCTATCGATCATATTTGCATAATATGGTTAATAATATGAGTTAGATTGATAACAGTGAGTGTAATAAGTATAGTAATTGTCGTTCTGTCGATCATATAAGCATAATATTGCTAATAATATGAGTTAGATTGATAATAATGAGAGTAATAAGTATAGTAATTGTCGTTCTATCGATCACATAAGCATAATATGGCTAATAATATGAGTTAGATTGATAATAATAAGAGTAATGAGTATACTAATTGTAGTTCTATCGATCATATCTGCATAATATGGTTAATAATATGAGTTAGATTGATAATAATAAGAGTAATAAGTATAGTAAATGTCGTGCTATAGATCATATCTGCATAATATGGTTAATAATATGAGTTAGATTGATAATAATAAGAGTAGTAAGTGTAGTAAATGTCGTGCTATCGATCATATCTGCATAATATGGTTAATAATATGAGATAGATTGATAATAGTGAGTGTAATAAGTATAGTAATTGTCGTTCTATCGATCATATTAGCATAATATGGTTAATAATATGAGCTAGATTGATAATAATAAGAGTAATGAGTATAGTAATTGTCGTTCTATCGTTCATATAAGCATAATATGGCTAATAATATGAGTTAGGCTGATAATAATAAGAGTAATCAGTATAGTAATTGTCGTTCTATCGATCATATAAGCATAATATGGTTAATAATATGAGTTAGATTGATAATAGTGAGTGTAATAAGTATAGTAATTGTCGTTATATCGATCATATCTGCATAATATGGCTAATAATATGAGTTAGATTGATAATAATAAGAGTAATGAGTATAGTAATTGTCGTTCTATCGATCATATAAGCATAATATGGCTAATAACATGAGTTAGATTGATAATAATAAGAGTAATGAGTATAGTAATTGTCGTTCTATCGATCATATAAGCATAATATGGCTAATAATATGAGTTAGATTGATAATAATGAGAGTAATAAGGGGGGTGTCCCACTTGGACGCCGACCGATTGGACGCGTCCCGATTGGACGGTCCCGATTCGACGCGTTCCAATTCGAAGCGGTGCCGATTGGACGCGTCCCAATTCGAAGCTGTTAAATTTGGTTAGGTTATGTTCTATAAGCTCTGCTTAGAATTGGAACGCGTCCAATCGGCACCGCTTCGAATTGGAACGCGTCGAATCGGGACCGTCCAATCGGGACGCGTCCAATCGGTCGGCGTCCAAATGCGCGTCACTCGTAATAAGTACAGTAATTGTTGTTCTATCGATCATATAAGCATAGTATGGCTAATAATATGAGTTAGATTGATAATAATAAGAGAAATGAGTATAGTAATTGTCTTTCTATCGATCATATCTGCATAATATGGTTAATAATATGAGTTAGATTGATAATAGTGAGTGTAATAAGTATAGTAATTGTCGTTCTATCGATCATATTAGCATAATATGGCTTATAATATGAGTTAGGCTGATAATAATAAGAGTAATGAGTATAGTAATTGTCGTTCTATCGATCATATTTGCATAATGTGGTTAATAATATGAGTTAGATTGATAACAGTGAGTGTAATAAGTATAGTAATTGTCTTTCTATCGATCATATAAGCATAATATGGCTAATAATATGAGTTAGATTGATAATAATAAGAGAAATGAATATAGTAATTGTCGTTCTATCGATCATATAAGCATAATATGGCTAATAATATGAGTTAGATTGATAATAATAAGAGTAAGGAGTATACTAATTGTAGTTCTATCGATCATGTCTGCATAATATGGTTAATAATATGAGTTAGATTGATAACAATAAGAGTAATAAGTATAGTAAATGTCGTGCTATCGATCATATCTGCATAATATGGTTAATAATATGAGTTAGATTGATAATAGTGAGTGTAATAAGTATAGTAATTGTCGTTCTATCGATCATATTAGCATAATATGGCTAATAATATGAGTTAGATTGATAATAATAAGAGAAGTGAGTATAGTCATTGTCGTTCAATCGACCATATAAGCATAATATGGCTAATAATATGAGTAAGATTGATAATAATAAGAGAAGTGAGTATAGTCATTGTCGTTCTATCGATCATATAAGCATAATATGGCTAATAATATGAGTAAGATTGATAATAATAAGAGAAGTGAGTATAGTCATGGTCGTTCGATCAATCATATAAGCATAATATGGCTAATGATATGAGTTAGATTGATAACAGTGAGTGTAATAAGTATAGTAATTGTCTTTCTATCGATCATATAAGCATAATATGGCTAATAATATGAGTTAGATTGATAATAATAAGAGAAATGAATATAGTAATTGTCGTTCTATCGATCATATAAGCATAATATGGCTAATAATATGAGTTAGATTGATAATAATAAGAGTAATAAGTATAGTAATTGTCGTTCTATCGATCATATAAGCATAATATGGCTAATAATATGAGTTAGATTGATAATAATAAGAGTAATGAGTATACTAATTGTAGTTCTATCGATCATATCTGCATAATATGGTTAATAATATGAGTTAGATTGATAACAATAAGAGTAATAAGTATAGTAAATGTCGTGCTATCGATCATATCTGCATAATATGGTTAATAATTTGAGTTAGATTCATAATAATAAGAGTAATAAGTATAGTAATTGTCGTTCTATCGATGACATAAGCATAATATGGCTAATAATATGAGTTAGATTGATAACAATGAGAGTAATAAGTATAGTAATGGTCGTTCTATCGATCATATGAGCATAATATGGTTAATAATATGAGTTAGATTGATAATAGTAAGTGTAATGAGTATAGTAATTGTCGTTCTGTCGATCATATAAGCATAATATGGCTAATAATATGAGTTGGGCCGATAATAATAAGAGTAATGAGTATAGTAATTGTCGTTCTATCGATCATATTTGCATAATATGGTTAATAATATGAGTTAGATTGATAACAGTGAGTGTAATAAGTATAGTAATTGTCGTTCTGTCGATCATATAAGCATAATATGGCTAATAATATGAGTTAGATTGATAATAATAAGGGAAATGAATATACTAATTGTAGTTCTATCGATCATATCTGCATAATATGGTTAATATTATGAGTTAGATTGATAACAAGAAGAGTAATAAGTATAGTAAATGTCGTGCTATCGATCATATCTGCATAATATGGTTAATAATTTGAGTTAGATTCATAATAATAAGAGTAATAAGTATAGTAATTGTCGTTCTATCGATCTTATAAGCTTAATATGGCTAATAATATGAGTTAGATTGATAATAGTAAGAGTAATAAGTGTAGTAATTGTCATGCTATCGATCATATCCGCATAATATGGCTAACAATATGAGTTAGATTGATAATAATAAGAGTAATGAGTATAGTAATTGTCGTTCTATCGATCATATAAGCATAATATGGCTAATAATATGAGTTAGATTGATAATAATAAGAGTAGTGAGTATACTAATTGTAGTTCTATCGATCATATCTGCATAATATGGTTAATAATATGAGTTAGATTCATAATAGTATTAAGAGTAATAAGTATAGTAATTGTCGTTCTATCGATCATATGTGCATAATATGGTTAATAATATGAGTTAGATTGATAACAGTGAGTGTAATGGGTATAGTAATTGTCGTTCTGTCGATCACATAAGCATAATATTGCTAATAATCTGAGTTAGATTGGTAATAGTAAGAGTAATAAGTGTAGTAAATGTCGTGCTATTGATCATACCTGCATAATATGGTTAATAATATGAGTTAGATTCATAATAATAAGAGTAATAAGTATAGTAATTGTCGTTCTATCGATCACATAAGCATAATATGGCTAATAATATGAGTTAGATTGATAATAATAAGAGTAATGAGTATACTAATTGTAGTTCTATCGATCATATCTGCATAATATGGTTAATAATATGAGTTAGATTGATAATAATAAGAGTAATAAGTATAGTAAATGTCGTGCTATAGATCATATCTGCATAATATGGTTAATAATATGAGTTAGATTGATAATAATAAGAGTAGTAAGTGTAGTAAATGTCGTGCTATCGGTCATATCTGCATAATATGGTTAATAATATGAGATAGATTGATAATAGTGAGTGTAATAAGTATAGTAATTGTCGTTCTATCGATCATATTAGCATAATATGGTTAATAATATGAGCTAGATTGATAATAATAAGAGTAATGAGTATAGTAATTGTCGTTCTATCGTTCATATAAGCATAATATGGCTAATAATATGAGTTAGGCTGATAATAATAAGAGTAATCAGTATAGTAATTGTCGTTCTATCGATCATATAAGCATAATATGGTTAATAATATGAGTTAGATTGATAATAGTGAGTGTAATAAGTATAGTAATTGTCGTTATATCGATCATATCTGCATAATATGGCTAATAATATGAGTTAGATTGATAATAATAAGAGTAATGAGTATAGTAATTGTCGTTCTATCGATCATATAAGCATAATATGGCTAATAACATGAGTTAGATTGATAATAATAAGAGTAATGAGTATAGTAATTGTCGTTCTATCGATCATATAAGCATAATATGGCTAATAATATGAGTTAGATTGATAATAATGAGAGTAATAAGGGGGGTGTCCCACTTGGACGCCGACCGATTGGACGCGTCCCGATTGGACGGTCCCGATTCGACGCGTTCCAATTCGAAGCGGTGCCGATTGGACGCGTCCCAATTCGAAGCTGTTAAATTTGGTTAGGTTATGTTCTATAAGCTCTGCTTAGAATTGGAACGCGTCCAATCGGCACCGCTTCGAATTGGAACGCGTCGAATCGGGACCGTCCAATCGGGACGCGTCCAATCGGTCGGCGTCCAAATGAGCGTCACTCGTAATAAGTACAGTAATTGTTGTTCTATCGATCATATAAGCATAGTATGGCTAATAATATGAGTTAGATTGATAATAATAAGAGAAATGAGTATAGTAATTGTCTTTCTATCGATCATATCTGCATAATATGGTTAATAATATGAGTTAGATTGATAATAGTGAGTGTAATAAGTATAGTAATTGTCGTTCTATCGATCATATTAGCATAATATGGCTTATAATATGAGTTAGGCTGATAATAATAAGAGTAATGAGTATAGTAATTGTCGTTCTATCGATCATATTTGCATAATGTGGTTAATAATATGAGTTAGATTGATAACAGTGAGTGTAATAAGTATAGTAATTGTCTTTCTATCGATCATATAAGCATAATATGGCTAATAATATGAGTTAGATTGATAATAATAAGAGAAATGAATATAGTAATTGTCGTTCTATCGATCATATAAGCATAATATGGCTAATAATATGAGTTAGATTGATAATAATAAGAGTAATAAGTATAGTAATTGTCGTTCTATCGATCATATAAGCATAATATGGCTAATAATATGAGTTAGATTGATAATAATAAGAGTAATGAGTATACTAATTGTAGTTCTATCGATCATATCTGCATAATATGGTTAATAATATGAGTTAGATTGATAACAATAAGAGTAATAAGTATAGTAAATGTCGTGCTATCGATCATATCTGCATAATATGGTTAATAATTTGAGTTAGATTCATAATAATAAGAGTAATAAGTATAGTAATTGTCGTTCTATCGATGACATAAGCATAATATGGCTAATAATATGAGTTAGATTGATAACAATGAGAGTAATAAGTATAGTAATGGTCGTTCTATCGATCATATGAGCATAATATGGTTAATAATATGAGTTAGATTGATAATAGTAAGTGTAATGAGTATAGTAATTGTCGTTCTGTCGATCATATAAGCATAATATGGCTAATAATATGAGTTGGGCCGATAATAATAAGAGTAATGAGTATAGTAATTGTCGTTCTATCGATCATATTTGCATAATATGGTTAATAATATGAGTTAGATTGATAACAGTGAGTGTAATAAGTATAGTAATTGTCGTTCTGTCGATCATATAAGCATAATATGGCTAATAATATGAGTTAGATTGATAATAATAAGGGAAATGAATATACTAATTGTAGTTCTATCGATCATATCTGCATAATATGGTTAATAATATGAGTTAGATTGATAACAAGAAGAGTAATAAGTATAGTAAATGTCGTGCTATCGATCATATCTGCATAATATGGTTAATAATTTGAGTTAGATTCATAATAATAAGAGTAATAAGTATAGTAATTGTCGTTCTATCGATCTTATAAGCTTAATATGGCTAATAATATGAGTTAGATTGATAATAGTAAGAGTAATAAGTGTAGTAATTGTCATGCTATCGATCATATCCGCATAATATGGCTAACAATATGAGTTAGATTGATAATAATAAGAGTAATGAGTATAGTAATTGTCGTTCTATCGATCATATAAGCATAATATGGCTAATAATATGAGTTAGATTGATAATAATAAGAGTAGTGAGTATACTAATTGTAGTTCTATCGATCATATCTGCATAATATGGTTAATAATATGAGTTAGATTGATGACAATAAGAGTAATAAGTATAGTAAATGTCGTGCTATCGATCATATCTGCATAATATGGTTAATAATATGAGTTAGATTCATAATAGTATTAAGAGTAATAAGTATAGTAATTGTCGTTCTATCGATCATATGTGCATAATATGGTTAATAATATGAGTTAGATTGATAACAGTGAGTGTAATGGGTATAGTAATTGTCGTTCTGTCGATCACATAAGCATAATATTGCTAATAATCTGAGTTAGATTGGTAATAGTAAGAGTAATAAGTGTAGTAAATGTCGTGCTATTGATCATACCTGCATAATATGGTTAATAATATGAGTTAGATTCATAATAATAAGAGTAATAAGTATAGTAATTGTCGTTCTATCGATCACATAAGCATAATATGGCTAATAATATCAGTTAGATTGATAACAATGAGAGTAATAAGTCTAGTAATTGTCGTTCTATCGATCATATTAGCATAATATGGTTAATAATATGAGTTAGATTGATAATAGTAAGTGTAATGAGTATAGTAATTGTCCTTCTGTCGATCATATAAGCATAATATGGCTGATAATATGAGTTAGGCCGATAATAATAAGAGAAGTGAGTATAGTCATTGTCGTTCGATCAATCATATAAGCATAATATGGCTAATGATATGAGTTAGATTGATAACAGTGAGTGTAATAAGTATAGTAATTGTCTTTCTATCGATCATATAAGCATAATATGGCTAATAATATGAGTTAGATTGATAATAATAAGAGAAATGAATATAGTAATTGTCGTTCTATCGATCATATAAGCATAATATGGCTAATAATATGAGTTAGATTGATAATAATAAGAGTAATAAGTATAGTAATTGTCGTTCTATCGATCATATAAGCATAATATGGCTAATAATATGAGTTAGATTGATAATAATAAGAGTAATGAGTATACTAATTGTAGTTCTATCGATCATATCTGCATGATATGGTTAATAATATGAGTTAGATTGATAACAATAAGAGTAATAAGTATAGTAAATGTCGTGCTATCGATCATATCTGCATAATATGGTTAATAATTTGAGTTAGATTCATAATAATAAGAGTAATAAGTATAGTAATTGTCGTTCTATCGATGACATAAGCATAATATGGCTAATAATATGAGTTAGATTGATAACAATGAGAGTAATAAGTATAGTAATGGTCGTTCTATCGATCATATGAGCATAATATGGTTAATAATATGAGTTAGATTGATAATAGTAAGTGTAATGAGTATAGTAATTGTCGTTCTGTCGATCATATAAGCATAATATGGCTAATAATATGAGTTGGGCCGATAATAATAAGAGTAATGAGTATAGTAATTGTCGTTCTATCGATCATATTTGCATAATATGGTTAATAATATGAGTTAGATTGATAACAGTGAGTGTAATAAGTATAGTAATTGTCGTTCTGTCGATCATATAAGCATAATATGGCTAATAATATGAGTTAGATTGATAATAATAAGGGAAATGAATATACTAATTGTAGTTCTATCGATCATATCTGCATAATATGGTTAATAATATGAGTTAGATTGATAACAAGAAGAGTAATAAGTATAGTAAATGTCGTGCTATCGATCATATCTGCATAATATGGTTAATAATTTGAGTTAGATTCATAATAATAAGAGTAATAAGTATAGTAATTGTCGTTCTATCGATCTTATAAGCTTAATATGGCTAATAATATGAGTTAGATTGATAATAGTAAGAGTAATAAGTGTAGTAATTGTCATGCTATCGATCATATCCGCATAATATGGCTAACAATATGAGTTAGATTGATAATAATAAGAGTAATGAGTATAGTAATTGTCGTTCTATCGATCATATAAGCATAATATGGCTAATAATATGAGTTAGATTGATAATAATAAGAGTAGTGAGTACACTAATTGTAGTTCTATCGATCATATCTGCATAATATGGTTAATAATATGAGTTAGATTGATGACAATAAGAGTAATAAGTATAGTAAATGTCGTGCTATCGATCATATCTGCATAATATGGTTAATAATATGAGTTAGATTCATAATAGTATTAAGAGTAATAAGTATAGTAATTGTCGTTCTATCGATCATATGTGCATAATATGGTTAATAATATGAGTTAGATTGATAACAGTGAGTGTAATGGGTATAGTAATTGTCGTTCTGTCGATCACATAAGCATAATATTGCTAATAATCTGAGTTAGATTGGTAATAGTAAGAGTAATAAGTGTAGTAAATGTCGTGCTATTGATCATACCTGCATAATATGGTTAATAATATGAGTTAGATTCATAATAATAAGAGTAATAAGTATAGTAATTGTCGTTCTATCGATCACATAAGCATAATATGGCTAATAATATCAGTTAGATTGATAACAATGAGAGTAATAAGTCTAGTAATTGTCGTTCTATCGATCATATTAGCATAATATGGTTAATAATATGAGTTAGATTGATAATAGTAAGTGTAATGAGTATAGTAATTGTCCTTCTGTCGATCATATAAGCATAATATGGCTGATAATATGAGTTAGGCCGATAATAATAAGAGTAATGAGTATAGTAATTGTCGTTCTATCGATCATATTTGCATAATATGGTTAATAATATGAGTTAGATTGATAACAGTGAGTGTAATAAGTATAGTAATTGTCGTTCTGTCGATCATATAAGCATAATATTGCTAATAATATGAGTTAGATTGATAATAATGAGAGTAATAAGTATAGTAATTGTCGTTCTATCGATCATATTAGCATAATATGGTTAATAATATGAGCTAGATTGATAATAATAAGAGTAATGAGTATAGTAATTGTCGTTCTACCGTTCATATAAGCATAATATGGCTAATAATATGAGTTAGGCTGATAATAATAAGAGTAATCAGTATAGTAATTGTCGTTCTATCGATCATATAAGCATAATATGGTTAATAATATGAGTTAGATTGATAATAGTGAGTGTAATAAGTATAGTAATTGTCGTTATATCGATCATATCTGCATAATATGGCTAATAATATGAGTTAGATTGATAATAATAAGAGTAATGAGTATAGTAATTGTCGTTCTATCGATCATATAAGCATAATATGGCTAATAATATGAGTTAGATTGATAATAATAAGAGTAGTGAGTATACTAATTGTAGTTCTATCGATCATATCTGCATAATATGGTTAATAATATGAGTTAGATTGATGACAATAAGAGTAATAAGTATAGTAAATGTCGTGCTATCGATCATATCTGCATAATATGGTTAATAATATGAGTTAGATTCATAATAGTATTAAGAGTAATAAGTATAGTAATTGTCGTTCTATCGATCATATGTGCATAATATGGTTAATAATATGAGTTAGATTGATAACAGTGAGTGTAATGGGTATAGTAATTGTCGTTCTGTCGATCACATAAGCATAATATTGCTAATAATCTGAGTTAGATTGGTAATAGTAAGAGTAATAAGTGTAGTAAATGTCGTGCTATTGATCATACCTGCATAATATGGTTAATAATATGAGTTAGATTCATAATAATAAGAGTAATAAGTATAGTAATTGTCGTTCTATCGATCACATAAGCATAATATGGCTAATAATATCAGTTAGATTGATAACAATGAGAGTAATAAGTCTAGTAATTGTCGTACTATCGATCATATTAGCATAATATGGTTAATAATATGAGTTAGATTGATAATAGTAAGTGTAATGAGTATAGTAATTGTCCTTCTGTCGATCATATAAGCATAATATGGCTGATAATATGAGTTAGGCCGATAATAATAAGAGTAATGAGTATAGTAATTGTCGTTCTATCGATCATATTTGCATAATATGGTTAATAATATGAGTTAGATTGATAACAGTGAGTGTAATAAGTATAGTAATTGTCGTTCTGTCGATCATATAAGCATAATATTGCTAATAATATGAGTTAGATTGATAATAATGAGAGTAATAAGTATAGTAATTGTCGTTCTATCGATCACATAAGCATAATATGGCTAATAATATGAGTTAGATTGATAATAATAAGAGTAATGAGTATACTAATTGTAGTTCTATCGATCATATCTGCATAATATGGTTAATAATATGAGTTAGATTGATAATAATAAGAGTAATAAGTATAGTAAATGTCGTGCTATAGATCATATCTGCATAATATGGTTAATAATATGAGTTAGATTGATAATAATAAGAGTAGTAAGTGTAGTAAATGTCGTGCTATCGATCATATCTGCATAATATGGTTAATAATATGAGATAGATTGATAATAGTGAGTGTAATAAGTATAGTAATTGTCGTTCTATCGATCATATTAGCATAATATGGTTAATAATATGAGCTAGATTGATAATAATAAGAGTAATGAGTATAGTAATTGTCGTTCTATCGTTCATATAAGCATAATATGGCTAATAATATGAGTTAGGCTGATAATAATAAGAGTAATCAGTATAGTAATTGTCGTTCTATCGATCATATAAGCATAATATGGTTAATAATATGAGTTAGATTGATAATAGTGAGTGTAATAAGTATAGTAATTGTCGTTATATCGATCATATCTGCATAATATGGCTAATAATATGAGTTAGATTGATAATAATAAGAGTAATGAGTATAGTAATTGTCGTTCTATCGATCATATAAGCATAATATGGCTAATAACATGAGTTAGATTGATAATAATAAGAGTAATGAGTATAGTAATTGTCGTTCTATCGATCATATAAGCATAATATGGCTAATAATATGAGTTAGATTGATAATAATGAGAGTAATAAGGGGGGTGTCCCACTTGGACGCCGACCGATTGGACGCGTCCCGATTGGACGGTCCCGATTCGACGCGTTCCAATTCGAAGCGGTGCCGATTGGACGCGTCCCAATTCGAAGCTGTTAAATTTGGTTAGGTTATGTTCTATAAGCTCTGCTTAGAATTGGAACGCGTCCAATCGGCACCGCTTCGAATTGGAACGCGTCGAATCGGGACCGTCCAATCGGGACGCGTCCAATCGGTCGGCGTCCAAATGAGCGTCACTCGTAATAAGTACAGTAATTGTTGTTCTATCGATCATATAAGCATAGTATGGCTAATAATATGAGTTAGATTGATAATAATAAGAGAAATGAGTATAGTAATTGTCTTTCTATCGATCATATCTGCATAATATGGTTAATAATATGAGTTAGATTGATAATAGTGAGTGTAATAAGTATAGTAATTGTCGTTCTATCGATCATATTAGCATAATATGGCTTATAATATGAGTTAGGCTGATAATAATAAGAGTAATGAGTATAGTAATTGTCGTTCTATCGATCATATTTGCATAATGTGGTTAATAATATGAGTTAGATTGATAACAGTGAGTGTAATAAGTATAGTAATTGTCTTTCTATCGATCATATAAGCATAATATGGCTAATAATATGAGTTAGATTGATAATAATAAGAGAAATGAATATAGTAATTGTCGTTCTATCGATCATATAAGCATAATATGGCTAATAATATGAGTTAGATTGATAATAATAAGAGTAAGGAGTATACTAATTGTAGTTCTATCGATCATGTCTGCATAATATGGTTAATAATATGAGTTAGATTGATAACAACAAGAGTAATAAGTATAGTAAATGTCGTGCTATCGATCATATCTGCATAATATGGTTAATAATATGAGTTAGATTGATAATAGTGAGTGTAATAAGTATAGTAATTGTCGTTCTATCGATCATATTAGCATAATATGGCTAATAATATGAGTTAGATTGATAATAATAAGAGAAGTGAGTATAGTCATTGTCGTTCAATCGACCATATAAGCATAATATGGCTAATAATATGAGTAAGATTGATAATAATAAGAGAAGTGAGTATAGTCATTGTCGTTCTATCGATCATATAAGCATAATATGGCTAATAATATGAGTAAGATTGATAATAATAAGAGAAGTGAGTATAGTCATTGTCGTTCGATCAATCATATAAGCATAATATGGCTAATGATATGAGTTAGATTGATAACAGTGAGTGTAATAAGTATAGTAATTGTCTTTCTATCGATCATATAAGCATAATATGGCTAATAATATGAGTTAGATTGATAATAATAAGAGAAATGAATATAGTAATTGTCGTTCTATCGATCATATAAGCATAATATGGCTAATAATATGAGTTAGATTGATAATAATAAGAGTAATAAGTATAGTAATTGTCGTTCTATCGATCATATAAGCATAATATGGCTAATAATATGAGTTAGATTGATAATAATAAGAGTAATGAGTATACTAATTGTAGTTCTATCGATCATATCTGCATAATATGGTTAATAATATGAGTTAGATTGATAACAATAAGAGTAATAAGTATAGTAAATGTCGTGCTATCGATCATATCTGCATAATATGGTTAATAATTTGAGTTAGATTCATAATAATAAGAGTAATAAGTATAGTAATTGTCGTTCTATCGATCTTATAAGCTTAATATGGCTAATAATATGAGTTAGATTGATAATAGTAAGAGTAATAAGTGTAGTAATTGTCATGCTATCGATCATATCCGCATAATATGGCTAACAATATGAGTTAGATTGATAATAATAAGAGTAATGAGTATAGTAATTGTCGTTCTATCGATCATATAAGCATAATATGGCTAATAATATGAGTTAGATTGATAATAATAAGAGTAGTGAGTATACTAATTGTAGTTCTATCGATCATATCTGCATAATATGGTTAATAATATGAGTTAGATTGATGACAATAAGAGTAATAAGTATAGTAAATGTCGTGCTATCGATCATATCTGCATAATATGGTTAATAATATGAGTTAGATTCATAATAGTATTAAGAGTAATAAGTATAGTAATTGTCGTTCTATCGATCATATGTGCATAATATGGTTAATAATATGAGTTAGATTGATAACAGTGAGTGTAATGGGTATAGTAATTGTCGTTCTGTCGATCACATAAGCATAATATTGCTAATAATCTGAGTTAGATTGGTAATAGTAAGAGTAATAAGTGTAGTAAATGTCGTGCTATTGATCATACCTGCATAATATGGTTAATAATATGAGTTAGATTCATAATAATAAGAGTAATAAGTATAGTAATTGTCGTTCTATCGATCACATAAGCATAATATGGCTAATAATATCAGTTAGATTGATAACAATGAGAGTAATAAGTCTAGTAATTGTCGTTCTATCGATCATATTAGCATAATATGGTTAATAATATGAGTTAGATTGATAATAGTAAGTGTAATGAGTATAGTAATTGTCCTTCTGTCGATCATATAAGCATAATATGGCTGATAATATGAGTTAGGCCGATAATAATAAGAGAAGTGAGTATAGTCATTGTCGTTCGATCAATCATATAAGCATAATATGGCTAATGATATGAGTTAGATTGATAACAGTGAGTGTAATAAGTATAGTAATTGTCTTTCTATCGATCATATAAGCATAATATGGCTAATAATATGAGTTAGATTGATAATAATAAGAGAAATGAATATAGTAATTGTCGTTCTATCGATCATATAAGCATAATATGGCTAATAATATGAGTTAGATTGATAATAATAAGAGTAATAAGTATAGTAATTGTCGTTCTATCGATCATATAAGCATAATATGGCTAATAATATGAGTTAGATTGATAATAATAAGAGTAATGAGTATACTAATTGTAGTTCTATCGATCATATCTGCATAATATGGTTAATAATATGAGTTAGATTGATAACAATAAGAGTAATAAGTATAGTAAATGTCGTGCTATCGATCATATCTGCATAATATGGTTAATAATTTGAGTTAGATTCATAATAATAAGAGTAATAAGTATAGTAATTGTCGTTCTATCGATGACATAAGCATAATATGGCTAATAATATGAGTTAGATTGATAACAATGAGAGTAATAAGTATAGTAATGGTCGTTCTATCGATCATATGAGCATAATATGGTTAATAATATGAGTTAGATTGATAATAGTAAGTGTAATGAGTATAGTAATTGTCGTTCTGTCGATCATATAAGCATAATATGGCTAATAATATGAGTTGGGCCGATAATAATAAGAGTAATGAGTATAGTAATTGTCGTTCTATCGATCATATTTGCATAATATGGTTAATAATATGAGTTAGATTGATAACAGTGAGTGTAATAAGTATAGTAATTGTCGTTCTGTCGATCATATAAGCATAATATGGCTAATAATATGAGTTAGATTGATAATAATAAGGGAAATGAATATACTAATTGTAGTTCTATCGATCATATCTGCATAATATGGTTAATAATATGAGTTAGATTGATAACAAGAAGAGTAATAAGTATAGTAAATGTCGTGCTATCGATCATATCTGCATAATATGGTTAATAATTTGAGTTAGATTCATAATAATAAGAGTAATAAGTATAGTAATTGTCGTTCTATCGATCTTATAAGCTTAATATGGCTAATAATATGAGTTAGATTGATAATAGTAAGAGTAATAAGTGTAGTAATTGTCATGCTATCGATCATATCCGCATAATATGGCTAACAATATGAGTTAGATTGATAATAATAAGAGTAATGAGTATAGTAATTGTCGTTCTATCGATCATATAAGCATAATATGGCTAATAATATGAGTTAGATTGATAATAATAAGAGTAGTGAGTATACTAATTGTAGTTCTATCGATCATATCTGCATAATATGGTTAATAATATGAGTTAGATTGATGACAATAAGAGTAATAAGTATAGTAAATGTCGTGCTATCGATCATATCTGCATAATATGGTTAATAATATGAGTTAGATTCATAATAGTATTAAGAGTAATAAGTATAGTAATTGTCGTTCTATCGATCATATGTGCATAATATGGTTAATAATATGAGTTAGATTGATAACAGTGAGTGTAATGGGTATAGTAATTGTCGTTCTGTCGATCACATAAGCATAATATTGCTAATAATCTGAGTTAGATTGGTAATAGTAAGAGTAATAAGTGTAGTAAATGTCGTGCTATTGATCATACCTGCATAATATGGTTAATAATATGAGTTAGATTCATAATAATAAGAGTAATAAGTATAGTAATTGTCGTTCTATCGATCACATAAGCATAATATGGCTAATAATATCAGTTAGATTGATAACAATGAGAGTAATAAGTCTAGTAATTGTCGTTCTATCGATCATATTAGCATAATATGGTTAATAATATGAGTTAGATTGATAATAGTAAGTGTAATGAGTATAGTAATTGTCCTTCTGTCGATCATATAAGCATAATATGGCTGATAATATGAGTTAGGCCGATAATAATAAGAGTAATGAGTATAGTAATTGTCGTTCTATCGATCATATTTGCATAATATGGTTAATAATATGAGTTAGATTGATAACAGTGAGTGTAATAAGTATAGTAATTGTCGTTCTGTCGATCATATAAGCATAATATTGCTAATAATATGAGTTAGATTGATAATAATGAGAGTAATAAGTATAGTAATTGTCGTTCTATCGATCATATTAGCATAATATGGTTAATAATATGAGCTAGATTGATAATAATAAGAGTAATGAGTATAGTAATTGTCGTTCTACCGTTCATATAAGCATAATATGGCTAATAATATGAGTTAGGCTGATAATAATAAGAGTAATCAGTATAGTAATTGTCGTTCTATCGATCATATAAGCATAATATGGTTAATAATATGAGTTAGATTGATAATAGTGAGTGTAATAAGTATAGTAATTGTCGTTATATCGATCATATCTGCATAATATGGCTAATAATATGAGTTAGATTGATAATAATAAGAGTAATGAGTATAGTAATTGTCGTTCTATCGATCATATAAGCATAATATGGCTAATAATATGAGTTAGATTGATAATAATAAGAGTAGTGAGTATACTAATTGTAGTTCTATCGATCATATCTGCATAATATGGTTAATAATATGAGTTAGATTGATGACAATAAGAGTAATAAGTATAGTAAATGTCGTGCTATCGATCATATCTGCATAATATGGTTAATAATATGAGTTAGATTCATAATAGTATTAAGAGTAATAAGTATAGTAATTGTCGTTCTATCGATCATATGTGCATACTATGGTTAATAATATGAGTTAGATTGATAACAGTGAGTGTAATGGGTATAGTAATTGTCGTTCTGTCGATCACATAAGCATAATATTGCTAATAATCTGAGTTAGATTGGTAATAGTAAGAGTAATAAGTGTAGTAAATGTCGTGCTATTGATCATACTTGCATAATATGGTTAATAATATGAGTTAGATTCATAATAATAAGAGTAATAAGTATAGTAATTGTCGTTCTATCGATCACATAAGCATAATATGGCTAATAATATCAGTTAGATTGATAACAATGAGAGTAATAAGTCTAGTAATTGTCGTTCTATCGATCATATTAGCATAATATGGTTAATAATATGAGTTAGATTGATAATAGTAAGTGTAATGAGTATAGTAATTGTCCTTCTGTCGATCATATAAGCATAATATGGCTGATAATATGAGTTAGATTGATAATAATAAGAGTAATGAGTATACTAATTGTAGTTCTATCGATCATATCTGCATAATATGGTTAATAATATGAGTTAGATTGATAACAATAAGAGTAATAAGTATAGTAAATGTCGTGCTATCGATCATATCTGCATAATATGGTTAATAATTTGAGTTAGATTCATAATAATAAGAGTAATAAGTATAGTAATTGTCGTTCTATCGATGACATAAGCATAATATGGCTAATAATATGAGTTAGATTGATAACAATGAGAGTAATAAGTATAGTAATGGTCGTTCTATCGATCATATGAGCATAATATGGTTAATAATATGAGTTAGATTGATAATAGTAAGTGTAATGAGTATAGTAATTGTCGTTCTGTCGATCATATAAGCATAATATGGCTAATAATATGAGTTGGGCCGATAATAACAAGAGTAATGAGTATAGTAATTGTCGTTCTATCGATCATATTTGCATAATATGGTTAATAATATGAGTTAGATTGATAACAGTGAGTGTAATAAGTATAGTAATTGTCTTTCTATCGATCATATAAGCATAATATGGCTAATAATATGAGTTAGATTGATAATAATAAGAGAAATGAATATAGTAATTGTCGTTCTATCGATCATATAAGCATAATATGGCTAATAATATGAGTTAGATTGATAATAATAAGAGTAAGGAGTATACTAATTGTAGTTCTATCGATCATGTCTGCATAATATGGTTAATAATATGAGTTAGATTGATAACAATAAGAGTAATAAGTATAGTAAATGTCGTGCTATCGATCATATCTGCATAATATGGTTAATAATATGAGTTAGATTGATAATAGTGAGTGTAATAAGTATAGTAATTGTCGTTCTATCGATCATATTAGCATAATATGGCTAATAATATGAGTTAGATTGATAATAATAAGAGAAGTGAGTATAGTCATTGTCGTTCAATCGACCATATAAGCATAATATGGCTAATAATATGAGTAAGATTGATAATAATAAGAGAAGTGAGTATAGTCATTGTCGTTCTATCGATCATATAAGCATAATATGGCTAATAATATGAGTAAGATTGATAATAATAAGAGAAGTGAGTATAGTCATTGTCGTTCGATCAATCATATAAGCATAATATGGCTAATGATATGAGTTAGATTGATAACAGTGAGTGTAATAAGTATAGTAATTGTCTTTCTATCGATCATATAAGCATAATATGGCTAATAATATGAGTTAGATTGATAATAATAAGAGAAATGAATATAGTAATTGTCGTTCTATCGATCATATAAGCATAATATGGCTAATAATATGAGTTAGATTGATAATAATAAGAGTAATAAGTATAGTAATTGTCGTTCTATCGATCATATAAGCATAATATGGCTAATAATATGAGTTAGATTGATAATAATAAGAGTAATGAGTATACTAATTGTAGTTCTATCGATCATATCTGCATAATATGGTTAATAATATGAGTTAGATTGATAACAATAAGAGTAATAAGTATAGTAAATGTCGTGCTATCGATCATATCTGCATAATATGGTTAATAATTTGAGTTAGATTCATAATAATAAGAGTAATAAGTATAGTAATTGTCGTTCTATCGATGACATAAGCATAATATGGCTAATAATATGAGTTAGATTGATAACAATGAGAGTAATAAGTATAGTAATGGTCGTTCTATCGATCATATGAGCATAATATGGTTAATAATATGAGTTAGATTGATAATAGTAAGTGTAATGAGTATAGTAATTGTCGTTCTGTCGATCATATAAGCATAATATGGCTAATAATATGAGTTGGGCCGATAATAATAAGAGTAATGAGTATAGTAATTGTCGTTCTATCGATCATATTTGCATAATATGGTTAATAATATGAGTTAGATTGATAACAGTGAGTGTAATAAGTATAGTAATTGTCGTTCTGTCGATCATATAAGCATAATATGGCTAATAATATGAGTTAGATTGATAATAATAAGGGAAATGAATATACTAATTGTAGTTCTATCGATCATATCTGCATAATATGGTTAATAATATGAGTTAGATTGATAACAAGAAGAGTAATAAGTATAGTAAATGTCGTGCTATCGATCATATCTGCATAATATGGTTAATAATTTGAGTTAGATTCATAATAATAAGAGTAATAAGTATAGTAATTGTCGTTCTATCGATCTTATAAGCTTAATATGGCTAATAATATGAGTTAGATTGATAATAGTAAGAGTAATAAGTGTAGTAATTGTCATGCTATCGATCATATCCGCATAATATGGCTAACAATATGAGTTAGATTGATAATAATAAGAGTAATGAGTATAGTAATTGTCGTTCTATCGATCATATAAGCATAATATGGCTAATAATATGAGTTAGATTGATAATAATAAGAGTAGTGAGTATACTAATTGTAGTTCTATCGATCATATCTGCATAATATGGTTAATAATATGAGTTAGATTGATGACAATAAGAGTAATAAGTATAGTAAATGTCGTGCTATCGATCATATCTGCATAATATGGTTAATAATATGAGTTAGATTCATAATAGTATTAAGAGTAATAAGTATAGTAATTGTCGTTCTATCGATCATATGTGCATAATATGGTTAATAATATGAGTTAGATTGATAACAGTGAGTGTAATGGGTATAGTAATTGTCGTTCTGTCGATCACATAAGCATAATATTGCTAATAATCTGAGTTAGATTGGTAATAGTAAGAGTAATAAGTGTAGTAAATGTCGTGCTATTGATCATACCTGCATAATATGGTTAATAATATGAGTTAGATTCATAATAATAAGAGTAATAAGTATAGTAATTGTCGTTCTATCGATCACATAAGCATAATATGGCTAATAATATCAGTTAGATTGATAACAATGAGAGTAATAAGTCTAGTAATTGTCGTTCTATCGATCATATTAGCATAATATGGTTAATAATATGAGTTAGATTGATAATAGTAAGTGTAATGAGTATAGTAATTGTCCTTCTGTCGATCATATAAGCATAATATGGCTGATAATATGAGTTAGGCCGATAATAATAAGAGAAGTGAGTATAGTCATTGTCGTTCGATCAATCATATAAGCATAATATGGCTAATGATATGAGTTAGATTGATAACAGTGAGTGTAATAAGTATAGTAATTGTCTTTGTATCGATCATATAAGCATAATATGGCTAATAATATGAGTTAGATTGATAATAATAAGAGAAATGAATATAGTAATTGTCGTTCTATCGATCATATAAGCATAATATGGCTAATAATATGAGTTAGATTGATAATAATAAGAGTAATAAGTATAGTAATTGTCGTTCTATCGATCATATAAGCATAATATGGCTAATAATATGAGTTAGATTGATAATAATAAGAGTAATGAGTATACTAATTGTAGTTCTATCGATCATATCTGCATAATATGGTTAATAATATGAGTTAGATTGATAACAATAAGAGTAATAAGTATAGTAAATGTCGTGCTATCGATCATATCTGCATAATATGGTTAATAATTTGAGTTAGATTCATAATAATAAGAGTAATAAGTATAGTAATTGTCGTTCTATCGATGACATAAGCATAATATGCCTAATAATATGAGTTAGATTGATAACAATGAGAGTAATAAGTATAGTAATGGTCGTTCTATCGATCATATGAGCATAATATGGTTAATAATATGAGTTAGATTGATAATAGTAAGTGTAATGAGTATAGTAATTGTCGTTCTGTCGATCATATAAGCATAATATGGCTAATAATATGAGTTGGGCCGATAATAATAAGAGTAATGAGTATAGTAATTGTCGTTCTATCGATCATATTTGCATAATATGGTTAATAATATGAGTTAGATTGATAACAGTGAGTGTAATAAGTATAGTAATTGTCGTTCTGTCGATCATATAAGCATAATATGGCTAATAATATGAGTTAGATTGATAATAATAAGGGAAATGAATATACTAATTGTAGTTCTATCGATCATATCTGCATAATATGGTTAATAATATGAGTTAGATTGATAACAAGAAGAGTAATAAGTATAGTAAATGTCGTGCTATCGATCATATCTGCATAATATGGTTAATAATTTGAGTTAGATTCATAATAATAAGAGTAATAAGTATAGTAATTGTCGTTCTATCGATCTTATAAGCTTAATATGGCTAATAATATGAGTTAGATTGATAATAGTAAGAGTAATAAGTGTAGTAATTGTCATGCTATCGATCATATCCGCATAATATGGCTAACAATATGAGTTAGATTGATAATAATAAGAGTAATGAGTATAGTAATTGTCGTTCTATCGATCATATAAGCATAATATGGCTAATAATATGAGTTAGATTGATAATAATAAGAGTAGTGAGTATACTAATTGTAGTTCTATCGATCATATCTGCATAATATGGTTAATAATATGAGTTAGATTGATGACAATAAGAGTAATAAGTATAGTAAATGTCGTGCTATCGATCATATCTGCATAATATGGTTAATAATATGAGTTAGATTCATAATAGTATTAAGAGTAATAAGTATAGTAATTGTCGTTCTATCGATCATATGTGCATAATATGGTTAATAATATGAGTTAGATTGATAACAGTGAGTGTAATGGGTATAGTAATTGTCGTTCTGTCGATCACATAAGCATAATATTGCTAATAATCTGAGTTAGATTGGTAATAGTAAGAGTAATAAGTGTAGTAAATGTCGTGCTATTGATCATACCTGCATAATATGGTTAATAATATGAGTTAGATTCATAATAATAAGAGTAATAAGTATAGTAATTGTCGTTCTATCGATCACATAAGCATAATATGGCTAATAATATCAGTTAGATTGATAACAATGAGAGTAATAAGTCTAGTAATTGTCGTTCTATCGATCATATTAGCATAATATGGTTAATAATATGAGTTAGATTGATAATAGTAAGTGTAATGAGTATAGTAATTGTCCTTCTGTCGATCATATAAGCATAATATGGCTGATAATATGAGTTAGGCCGATAATAATAAGAGTAATGAGTATAGTAATTGTCGTTCTATCGATCATATTTGCATAATATGGTTAATAATATGAGTTAGATTGATAACAGTGAGTGTAATAAGTATAGTAATTGTCGTTCTGTCGATCATATAAGCATAATATTGCTAATAATATGAGTTAGATTGATAATAATGAGAGTAATAAGTATAGTAATTGTCGTTCTATCGATCATATTAGCATAATATGGTTAATAATATGAGCTAGATTGATAATAATAAGAGTAATGAGTATAGTAATTGTCGTTCTACCGTTCATATAAGCATAATATGGCTAATAATATGAGTTAGGCTGATAATAATAAGAGTAATCAGTATAGTAATTGTCGTTCTATCGATCATATAAGCATAATATGGTTAATAATATGAGTTAGATTGATAATAGTGAGTGTAATAAGTATAGTAATTGTCGTTATATCGATCATATCTGCATAATAATGCTAATAATATGAGTTAGATTGATAATAATAAGAGTAATGAGTATAGTAATTGTCGTTCTATCGATCATATAAGCATAATATGGCTAATAATATGAGTTAGATTGATAATAATAAGAGTAGTGAGTATATACTAATTGTAGTTCTATCGATCATATCTGCATAATATGGTTAATAATATGAGTTAGATTGATGACAATAAGAGTAATAAGTATAGTAAATGTCGTGCTATCGATCATATCTGCATAATATGGTTAATAATATGAGTTAGATTCATAATAGTATTAAGAGTAATAAGTATAGTAATTGTCGTTCTATCGATCATATGTGCATAATATGGTTAATAATATGAGTTAGATTGATAACAGTGAGTGTAATGGGTATAGTAATTGTCGTTCTGTCGATCACATAAGCATAATATTGCTAATAATCTGAGTTAGATTGGTAATAGTAAGAGTAATAAGTGTAGTAAATGTCGTGCTATTGATCATACCTGCATAATATGGTTAATAATATGAGTTAGATTCATAATAATAAGAGTAATAAGTATAGTAATTGTCGTTCTATCGATCACATAAGCATAATATGGCTAATAATATCAGTTAGATTGATAACAATGAGAGTAATAAGTCTAGTAATTGTCGTTCTATCGATCATATTAGCATAATATGGTTAATAATATGAGTTAGATTGATAATAGTAAGTGTAATGAGTATAGTAATTGTCCTTCTGTCGATCATATAAGCATAATATGGCTGATAATATGAGTTAGGCCGATAATAATAAGAGAAGTGAGTATAGTCATTGTCGTTCGATCAATCATATAAGCATAATATGGCTAATGATATGAGTTAGATTGATAACAGTGAGTGTAATAAGTATAGTAATTGTCTTTCTATCGATCATATAAGCATAATATGGCTAATAATATGAGTTAGATTGATAATAATAAGAGAAATGAATATAGTAATTGTCGTTCTATCGATCATATAAGCATAATATGGCTAATAATATGAGTTAGATTGATAATAATAAGAGTAATAAGTATAGTAATTGTCGTTCTATCGATCATATAAGCATAATATGGCTAATAATATGAGTTAGATTGATAATAATAAGAGTAATGAGTATACTAATTGTAGTTCTATCGATCATATCTGCATAATATGGCTAATAATATGAGTTAGATTGATAATAATAAGAGTAAGGAGTATACTAATTGTAGTTCTATCGATCATATCTGCATAATATGGTTAATAATATGAGTTAGATTGATAATAATAAGAGTAATAAGTATAGTAAATGTCGTGCTATAGATCATATCTGCATAATATGGTTAATAATATGAGTTAGATTGATAATAATAAGAGTAGTAAGTGTAGTAAATGTCGTGCTATCGATCATATCTGCATAATATGGTTAATAATATGAGTTAGATTGATAACAGTTAGTGTAATAAGTATAGTAATTGTCGTTCTATCGATCATATAAGCATAATATGGCTAATAATATGAGTTAGATTGATAATAATAAGGGAAATGAATATAGTAATTGTCGTTCTATCGATCATATAAGCTTAATATGGCTAATAATATGAGTTAGATTGATAATAATAAGAGTAATGAGTATACTAATTGTAGTTCTATCGATCATATCTGCATAATATGGTTAATAATATGAGTTGGATTGATAATAATAAGAGTAATAAGTATAGTAAATGTCGTGCTATCGATCATATCTGCATAATATGATTAATAATATGAGTTAGATTGATAATAATAAGAGTAGTAAGTGTAGTAAATGTCGTGCTATCGATCATATCTGCATAATATGGTTAATAATATGAGTTAGATTGATAATAGTGTGTGTAATAGGTATAGTAATTGTCGTTCTATCGATCACATAAGCATAATATGGCTAATAATATGAGTTAGATTGATAACAATGAGAGTAATAAGTATAGTAATTGTCGTTCTATCGATCATATTAGCATAATATGGTTAATAATATGTGTTAAATTGATAATAGTGAGTGTAATGGATATAGTAATTGTCGTTCTGTCGATCATATAAGCATAATATGGCTAATAATATGAGTTAGATTGATAATAATAAGAGTAATGAGTATACTAATTGTAGTTCTATCGATCATATCTGCATAATATGGTTAATAATATGAGTTAGATTGATAATAATAAGAGTAGTAAGTGTAGTAAATGTCGTGCTATCGATCATATCTGCATAATATGGTTAATAATATGAGTTAGATTGATAATAGTGAGTGTAATGAGTATAGTAATTGTCGTTCTGTCGATCACATAAGCATAATATGGCTAATAATCTGAGTTAGATTGATAATAATAAGAGTAATAAGTGTAGTAAATGGCGTGCTATCGATCATATCTGCATAATATGGTTAATAATATGAGTTAGATTCATAATAATAAGAGTAATAAGTATAGTAATTGTCGTTCTATCGATCATATAAGCTTAATATGGCTAATAATATGAGTTAGATTGATAATAATAAGAGTAATGAGTATACTAATTGTAGTTCTATCGATCATATCTGCATAATATGGTTAATAATATGAGTTAGATTGATAATAATAAGAGTAATAAGTATAGTAAATGTCGTGCTATAGATCATATCTGCATAATATGGTTAATAATATGAGTTAGATTGATAATAATAAGAGTAATAAGTATAGTAAATGTCGTGCTATAGATCATATCTGCATAATATGGTTAATAATATGAGTTAGATTGATAATAATAAGAGTAGTAAGTGTAGTAAATGTCGTGCTATCGATCATATCTGCATAATATGGTTAATAATATGAGTTAGATTGATAATAGTGAGTGTAATGAGTATAGTAATTGTCGTTCTGTCGATCACATAAGCATAATATGGCTAATAATCTGAGTTAGATTGATAATAATAAGAGTAATAAGTGTAGTAAATGGCGTGCTATCGATCATATCTGCATAATATGGTTAATAATATGAGTTAGATTCATAATAATAAGAGTAATAAGTATAGTAATTGTCGTTCTATCGATCATATAAGCTTAATATGGCTAATAATATGAGTTAGATTGATAATAATAAGAGTAATGAGTATACTAATTGTAGTTCTATCGATCATATCTGCATAATATGGTTAATAATATGAGTTGGATTGATAATAATAAGAGTAATAAGTATAGTAAATGTCGTGCTATCGATCATATCTGCATAATATGATTAATAATATGAGTTAGATTGATAATAATAAGAGTAGTAAGTGTAGTAAATGTCGTGCTATCGATCATATCTGCATAATATGGTTAATAATATGAGTTAGATTGATAATAGTGTGTGTAATAGGTATAGTAATTGTCGTTCTATCGATCACATAAGCATAATATGGCTAATAATATGAGTTAGATTGATAACAATGAGAGTAATAAGTATAGTAATTGTCGTTCTATCGATCATATTAGCATAATATGGTTAATAATATGTGTTAAATTGATAATAGTGAGTGTAATGGATATAGTAATTGTCGTTCTGTCGATCATATAAGCATAATATGGCTAATAATATGACTTAGATTGATAATAATAAGAGTAATGAGTATACTAATTGTAGTTCTATCGATCATATCTGCATAATATGGTTAATAATATGAGTTAGATTGATAATAATAAGAGTAATAAGTATAGTAAATGTCGTGCTATAGATCATATCTGCATAATATGGTTAATAATATGAGTTAGATTGATAATAATAAGAGTAGTAAGTGTAGTAAATGTCGTGCTATCGATCATATCTGCATAATATGGTTAATAATATGAGTTAGATTGATAATAGTGAGTGTAATGAGTATAGTAATTGTCGTTCTGTCGATCACATAAGCATAATATGGCTAATAATCTGAGTTAGATTGATAATAATAAGAGTAATAAGTATAGTAAATGTCGTGCTATAGATCATATCTGCATAATATGGTTAATAATATGAGTTAGATTGATAATAATAAGAGTAGTAAGTGTAGTAAATGTCGTGCTATCGATCACATAAGCATAATATGGCTAATAATATGAGTTAGATTGATAACAATGAGAGTAATAAGTATAGTAATTGTCGTTCTATCGATCATATTAGCATAATATGGTTAATAATATGTGTTAAATTGATAATAGTGAGTGTAATGGATATAGTAATTGTCGTTCTGTCGATCATATAAGCATAATATGGCTAATAATATGAGTTAGATTGATAATAATAAGAGTAATGAGTATACTAATTGTAGTTCTATCGATCATATCTGCATAATATGGTTAATAATATGAGTTAGATTGATAATAATAAGAGTAATAAGTATAGTAAATGTCGTGCTATAGATCATATCTGCATAATATGGTTAATAATATGAGTTAGATTGATAATAATAAGAGTAGTAAGTGTAGTAAATGTCGTGCTATCGATCATATCTGCATAATATGGTTAATAATATGAGTTAGATTGATAATAGTGAGTGTAATGAGTATAGTAATTGTCGTTCTGTCGATCACATAAGCATAATATGGCTAATAATCTGAGTTAGATTGATAATAATAAGAGTAATAAGTGTAGTAAATGGCGTGCTATCGATCATATCTGCATAATATGGTTAATAATATGAGTTAGATTCATAATAATAAGAGTAATAAGTATAGTAATTGTCGTTCTATCGATCATATAAGCTTAATATGGCTAATAATATGAGTTAGATTGATAATAATAAGAGTAATGAGTATACTAATTGTAGTTCTATCGATCATATCTGCATAATATGGTTAATAATATGAGTTAGATTGATAATAATAAGAGTAATAAGTATAGTAAATGTCGTGCTATAGATCATATCTGCATAATATGGTTAATAATATGAGTTAGATTGATAATAATAAGAGTAATAAGTGTAGTAAATGGCGTGCTATCGATCATATCTGCATAATATGGTTAATAATATGAGTTAGATTCATAATAATAAGAGTAATAAGTATAGTAATTGTCGTTCTATCGATCATATAAGCTTAATATGGCTAATAATATGAGTTAGATTGATAATAATAAGAGTAATGAGTATACTAATTGTAGTTCTATCGATCATATCTGCATAATATGGTTAATAATATGAGTTGGATTGATAATAATAAGAGTAATAAGTATAGTAAATGTCGTGCTATCGATCATATCTGCATAATATGATTAATAATATGAGTTAGATTGATAATAATAAGAGTAGTAAGTGTAGTAAATGTCGTGCTATCGATCATATCTGCATAATATGGTTAATAATATGAGTTAGATTGATAATAGTGTGTGTAATAGGTATAGTAATTGTCGTTCTATCGATCACATAAGCATAATATGGCTAATAATATGAGTTAGATTGATAACAATGAGAGTAATAAGTATAGTAATTGTCGTTCTATCGATCATATTAGCATAATATGGTTAATAATATGTGTTAAATTGATAATAGTGAGTGTAATGGATATAGTAATTGTCGTTCTGTCGATCATATAAGCATAATATGGCTAATAATATGACTTAGATTGATAATAATAAGAGTAATGAGTATACTAATTGTAGTTCTATCGATCATATCTGCATAATATGGTTAATAATATGAGTTAGATTGATAATAATAAGAGTAATAAGTATAGTAAATGTCGTGCTATAGATCATATCTGCATAATATGGTTAATAATATGAGTTAGATTGATAACAATGAGAGTAATAAGTATAGTAATGGTCGTTCTATCGATCATATGAGCATAATATGGTTAATAATATGAGTTAGATTGATAATAGTAAGTGTAATGAGTATAGTAATTGTCGTTCTGTCGATCATATAAGCATAATATGGCCAATAATATGAGTTGGGCCGATAATAATAAGAGTAATGAGTATAGTAATTGTCGTTCTATCGATCATATTTGCATAATATGGTTAATAATATGAGTTAGATTGATAACAGTGAGTGTAATAAGTATAGTAATTGACGTTCTGTCGATCATATAAGCATAATATGGCTAATAATATGAGTTAGATTGATAATAATAAGAGAAGTGAGTATAGCCATTGTTGTTCGATCGATCATATAAGCATAATATGGCTAATGATATGAGTTAGATTGATAATAATAAGAGTAATGAGTATACTAATTGTAGTTCTATCGATCATATCTGCATAATATGGTTAATAATATGAGTTAGATTGATAACAGTGAGCGTAATAAGTATAGTAATTGTCGTTCTGTCGATCACATAAGCATAATATGGCTAAAAATCTGAGTTAGATTGATAATAATAAGAGCAATGAGTGTAGTAAATGGCGTGCTATCGATCATATCTGCATAATATGGTTAATAATATGAGTTAGATTCATAATAATAAGAGTAATAAGTATAGTAATTGTCCTTCTATCGATCACATAAGCATAATATGGCTAATAATATGAGTTAGATTGATAATAATGAGAGTAATAAGTACAGTAATTGTTGTTCTATCGATCATATAGCATAATATGGCTAATAATATGAGTTAGATTGATAATAATAAGAGAAATGAGTATAGTAATTGTCTTTCTATCGATCATATCTGCATAATATGGTTAATAATATGAGTTAGATTGATAATAGTGAGTGTAATAAGTATAGTAATTGTCGTTCTATCGATCATATTAGCATAATATGGCTTATAATATGAGTTAGGCTGATAATAATAAGAGTAATGAGTATAGTAATTGTCGTTCTATCGATCATATTTGCATAATGTGGTTAATAATATGAGTTAGATTGATAACAGTGAGTGTAATAAGTATAGTAATTGTCTTTCTATCGATCATATAAGCATAATATGGCTAATAATATGAGTTAGATTGATAATAATAAGAGAAATGAATATAGTAATTGTCGTTCTATCGATCATATAAGCATAATATGGCTAATAATATGAGTTAGATTGATAATAATAAGAGTAAGGAGTATACTAATTGTAGTTCTATCGATCATGTCTGCATAATATGATTAATAATATGAGTTAGATTGATAACAATAAGAGTAATAAGTATAGTAAATGTCGTGCTATCGATCATATCTGCATAATATGGTTAATAATATGAGTTAGATTCATAATAGTAAGAGTAATAAGTATAGTAATTGTCGTTCTATCGATCATATTAGCATAATATGGCTAATAATATGAGTTAGATTGATAATAATAAGAGAAGTGAATATAGTCATTGTCGTTCAATCGACCATATAAGCATAATATGGCTAATAATATGAGTTAGATTGATAATAATAAGAGAAATGAATATAGTAATTGTCGTTCTATCGATCATATAAGCATAATATGGCTAATAATATGAGTTAGATTGATAATAATAAGAGTAATAAGTATAGTAATTGTCGTTCTATCGATCATATAAGCATAATATGGCTAATAATATGAGTTAGATTGATAATAATAAGAGTAATGAGTATACTAATTGTAGTTCTATCGATCATATCTGCATAATATGGTTAATAATATGAGTTAGATTGATAACAATAAGAGTAATAAGTATAGTAAATGTCGTGCTATCGATCATATCTGCATAATATGGTTAATAATTTGAGTTAGATTCATAATAATAAGAGTAATAAGTATAGTAATTGTCGTTCTATCGATGACATAAGCATAATATGGCTAATAATATGAGTTAGATTGATAACAATGAGAGTAATAAGTATAGTAATGGTCGTTCTATCGATCATATGAGCATAATATGGTTAATAATATGAGTTAGATTGATAATAGTAAGTGTAATGAGTATAGTAATTGTCGTTCTGTCGATCATATAAGCATAATATGGCTAATAATATGAGTTAGATTGATAATAATAAGAGTAATGAGTATACTAATTGTAGTTCTATCGATCATATCTGCATAATATGGTTAATAATATGAGTTAGATTGATAATAATAAGAGTAATAAGTATAGTAAATGTCGTGCTATAGATCATATCTGCATAATATGGTTAATAATATGAGTTAGATTGATAATAATAAGAGTAGTAAGTGTAGTAAATGTCGTGCTATCGATCATATCTGCATAATATGGTTAATAATATGAGTTAGATTGATAATAGTGAGTGTAATGAGTATAGTAATTGTCGTTCTGTCGATCACATAAGCATAATATGGCTAATAATCTGAGTTAGATTGATAATAATAAGAGTAATAAGTGTAGTAAATGGCGTGCTATCGATCATATCTGCATAATATGGTTAATAATATGAGTTAGATTCATAATAATAAGAGTAATAAGTATAGTAATTGTCGTTCTATCGATCATATAAGCTTAATATGGCTAATAATATGAGTTAGATTGATAATAATAAGAGTAATGAGTATACTAATTGTAGTTCTATCGATCATATCTGCATAATATGGTTAATAATATGAGTTAGATTGATAATAATAAGAGTAATAAGTATAGTAAATGTCGTGCTATAGATCATATCTGCATAATATGGTTAATAATATGAGTTAGATTGATAATAATAAGAGTAATAAGTATAGTAAATGTCGTGCTATAGATCATATCTGCATAATATGGTTAATAATATGAGTTAGATTGATAATAATAAGAGTAGTAAGTGTAGTAAATGTCGTGCTATCGATCATATCTGCATAATATGGTTAATAATATGAGTTAGATTGATAATAGTGAGTGTAATGAGTATAGTAATTGTCGTTCTGTCGATCACATAAGCATAATATGGCTAATAATCTGAGTTAGATTGATAATAATAAGAGTAATAAGTGTAGTAAATGGCGTGCTATCGATCATATCTGCATAATATGGTTAATAATATGAGTTAGATTCATAATAATAAGAGTAATAAGTATAGTAATTGTCGTTCTATCGATCATATAAGCTTAATATGGCTAATAATATGAGTTAGATTGATAATAATAAGAGTAATGAGTATACTAATTGTAGTTCTATCGATCATATCTGCATAATATGGTTAATAATATGAGTTAGATTGATAATAATAAGAGTAATAAGTATAGTAAATGTCGTGCTATAGATCATATCTGCATAATATGGTTAATAATATGAGTTAGATTGATAATAATAAGAGTAATAAGTATAGTAAATGTCGTGCTATAGATCATATCTGCATAATATGGTTAATAATATGAGTTAGATTGATAATAATAAGAGTAGTAAGTGTAGTAAATGTCGTGCTATCGATCATATCTGCATAATATGGTTAATAATATGAGTTAGATTGATAATAGTGAGTGTAATGAGTATAGTAATTGTCGTTCTGTCGATCACATAAGCATAATATGGCTAATAATCTGAGTTAGATTGATAATAATAAGAGTAATAAGTGTAGTAAATGGCGTGCTATCGATCATATCTGCATAATATGGTTAATAATATGAGTTAGATTCATAATAATAAGAGTAATAAGTATAGTAATTGTCGTTCTATCGATCATATAAGCTTAATATGGCTAATAATATGAGTTAGATTGATAATAATAAGAGTAATGAGTATACTAATTGTAGTTCTATCGATCATATCTGCATAATATGGTTAATAATATGAGTTGGATTGATAATAATAAGAGTAATAAGTATAGTAAATGTCGTGCTATCGATCATATCTGCATAATATGATTAATAATATGAGTTAGATTGATAATAATAAGAGTAGTAAGTGTAGTAAATGTCGTGCTATCGATCATATCTGCATAATATGGTTAATAATATGAGTTAGATTGATAATAGTGTGTGTAATAGGTATAGTAATTGTCGTTCTATCGATCACATAAGCATAATATGGCTAATAATATGAGTTAGATTGATAACAATGAGAGTAATAAGTATAGTAATTGTCGTTCTATCGATCATATTAGCATAATATGGTTAATAATATGTGTTAAATTGATAATAGTGAGTGTAATGGATATAGTAATTGTCGTTCTGTCGATCATATAAGCATAATATGGCTAATAATATGACTTAGATTGATAATAATAAGAGTAATGAGTATACTAATTGTAGTTCTATCGATCATATCTGCATAATATGGTTAATAATATGAGTTAGATTGATAATAATAAGAGTAATAAGTATAGTAAATGTCGTGCTATAGATCATATCTGCATAATATGGTTAATAATATGAGTTAGATTGATAACAATGAGAGTAATAAGTATAGTAATGGTCGTTCTATCGATCATATGAGCATAATATGGTTAATAATATGAGTTAGATTGATAATAGTAAGTGTAATGAGTATAGTAATTGTCGTTCTGTCGATCATATAAGCATAATATGGCCAATAATATGAGTTGGGCCGATAATAATAAGAGTAATGAGTATAGTAATTGTCGTTCTATCGATCATATTTGCATAATATGGTTAATAATATGAGTTAGATTGATAACAGTGAGTGTAATAAGTATAGTAATTGACGTTCTGTCGATCATATAAGCATAATATGGCTAATAATATGAGTTAGATTGATAATAATAAGAGAAGTGAGTATAGCCATTGTTGTTCGATCGATCATATAAGCATAATATGGCTAATGATATGAGTTAGATTGATAATAATAAGAGTAATGAGTATACTAATTGTAGTTCTATCGATCATATCTGCATAATATGGTTAATAATATGAGTTAGATTGATAACAGTGAGCGTAATAAGTATAGTAATTGTCGTTCTGTCGATCACATAAGCATAATATGGCTAAAAATCTGAGTTAGATTGATAATAATAAGAGCAATGAGTGTAGTAAATGGCGTGCTATCGATCATATCTGCATAATATGGTTAATAATATGAGTTAGATTCATAATAATAAGAGTAATAAGTATAGTAATTGTCCTTCTATCGATCACATAAGCATAATATGGCTAATAATATGAGTTAGATTGATAATAATGAGAGTAATAAGTACAGTAATTGTTGTTCTATCGATCATATAGCATAATATGGCTAATAATATGAGTTAGATTGATAATAATAAGAGAAATGAGTATAGTAATTGTCTTTCTATCGATCATATCTGCATAATATGGTTAATAATATGAGTTAGATTGATAATAGTGAGTGTAATAAGTATAGTAATTGTCGTTCTATCGATCATATTAGCATAATATGGCTTATAATATGAGTTAGGCTGATAATAATAAGAGTAATGAGTATAGTAATTGTCGTTCTATCGATCATATTTGCATAATGTGGTTAATAATATGAGTTAGATTGATAACAGTGAGTGTAATAAGTATAGTAATTGTCTTTCTATCGATCATATAAGCATAATATGGCTAATAATATGAGTTAGATTGATAATAATAAGAGAAATGAATATAGTAATTGTCGTTCTATCGATCATATAAGCATAATATGGCTAATAATATGAGTTAGATTGATAATAATAAGAGTAAGGAGTATACTAATTGTAGTTCTATCGATCATGTCTGCATAATATGATTAATAATATGAGTTAGATTGATAACAATAAGAGTAATAAGTATAGTAAATGTCGTGCTATCGATCATATCTGCATAATATGGTTAATAATATGAGTTAGATTCATAATAGTAAGAGTAATAAGTATAGTAATTGTCGTTCTATCGATCATATTAGCATAATATGGCTAATAATATGAGTTAGATTGATAATAATAAGAGAAGTGAATATAGTCATTGTCGTTCAATCGACCATATAAGCATAATATGGCTAATAATATGAGTTAGATTGATAATAATAAGAGAAATGAATATAGTAATTGTCGTTCTATCGATCATATAAGCATAATATGGCTAATAATATGAGTTAGATTGATAATAATAAGAGTAATAAGTATAGTAATTGTCGTTCTATCGATCATATAAGCATAATATGGCTAATAATATGAGTTAGATTGATAATAATAAGAGTAATGAGTATACTAATTGTAGTTCTATCGATCATATCTGCATAATATGGTTAATAATATGAGTTAGATTCATAATAGTAAGAGTAATAAGTATAGTAATTGTCGTTCTATCGATCATATTAGCATAATATGGCTAATAATATGAGTTAGATTGATAATAATAAGAGAAGTGAATATAGTCATTGTCGTTCAATCGACCATATAAGCATAATATGGCTAATAATATGAGTTAGATTGATAATAATAAGAGAAATGAATATAGTAATTGTCGTTCTATCGATCATATAAGCATAATATGGCTAATAATATGAGTTAGATTGATAATAATAAGAGTAATAAGTATAGTAATTGTCGTTCTATCGATCATATAAGCATAATATGGCTAATAATATGAGTTAGATTGATAATAATAAGAGTAATGAGTATACTAATTGTAGTTCTATCGATCATATCTGCATAATATGGTTAATAATATGAGTTAGATTGATAACAATAAGAGTAATAAGTATAGTAAATGTCGTGCTATCGATCATATCTGCATAATATGGTTAATAATTTGAGTTAGATTCATAATAATAAGAGTAATAAGTATAGTAATTGTCGTTCTATCGATGACATAAGCATAATATGGCTAATAATATGAGTTAGATTGATAACAATGAGAGTAATAAGTATAGTAATGGTCGTTCTATCGATCATATGAGCATAATATGGTTAATAATATGAGTTAGATTGATAATAGTAAGTGTAATGAGTATAGTAATTGTCGTTCTGTCGATCATATAAGCATAATATGGCTAATAATATGAGTTGGGCCGATAATAATAAGAGTAATGAGTATAGTAATTGTCGTTCTATCGATCATATTTGCATAATATGGTTAATAATATGAGTTAGATTGATAATAATAAGGGAAATGAATATACTAATTGTAGTTCTATCGATCATATCTGCATAATATGGTTAATAATATGAGTTAGATTGATAACAATAAGAGTAATAAGTATAGTAAATGTCGTGCTATCGATCATATCTGCATAATATGGTTAATAATTTGAGTTAGATTCATAATAATAAGAGTAATAAGTATAGTAATTGTCGTTCTATCGATCTTATAAACTTAATATGGCTAATAATATGAGTTAGATTGATAATAGTAAGAGTAATAAGTGTAGTAATTGCCATGCTATCGATCATATCCGCATAATATGGCTAACAATATGAATTAGATTGATAATAATAAGAGTAATGAGTATAGTAATTGTCGTTCTATCGATCATATAAGCATAATATGGCTAATAATATGAGTTAGATTGATAATAATAAGAGTAGTGAGTATACTAATTGTAGTTCTATCGATCATATCTGCATAATATGGTTAATAATATGAGTTAGATTGATGACAATAAGAGCAATAAGTATAGTAAATGTCGTGCTATCGATCATATCTGCATAATATGGTTAATAATATGAGTTAGATTCATAATAGTATTAAGAGTAATAAGTATAGTAATTGTCGTTCTATCGATCATATGTGCATAATATGGCTAATGATATGAGTTAGATTGATAACAGTGAGTGTAATAAGTATAGTAATTGTCTTTCTATCGATCATATAAGCATAATATGGCTAATAATATGAGTTAGATTGATAATAATAAGAGAAATGAATATAGTAATTGTCGTTCTATCGATCATATAAGCATAATATGGCTAATAATATGAGTTAGATTGATAATAATAAGAGTAATAAGTATAGTAATTGTCGTTCTATCGATCATATAAGCATAATATGGCTAATAATATGAGTTAGATTGATAATAATAAGAGTAATGAGTATACTAATTGTAGTTCTATCGATCATATCTGCATAATATGGTTAATAATATGAGTTAGATTGATAACAATAAGAGTAATAAGTATAGTAAATGTCGTGCTATCGATCATATCTGCATAATATGGTTAATAATTTGAGTTAGATTCATAATAATAAGAGTAATAAGTATAGGAATTGTCGTTCTATCGATGACATAAGCATAATATGGCTAATAATATGAGTTAGATTGATAACAATGAGAGTAATAAGTATAGTAATGGTCGTTCTATCGATCATATGAGCATAATATGGTTAATAATATGAGTTAGATTGATAATAGTAAGTGTAATGAGTATACTAATTGTAGTTCTATCGATCATATCTGCATAATATGGTTAATAATATGAGTTAGATTGATAACAGTGAGCGTAATAAGTATAGTAATTGTCGTTCTGTCGATCACATAAGCATAATATGGCTAAAAATCTGAGTTAGATTGATAATAACACTGTTCAACACGAATTTTGTTTTCTAATACCCATTGGGTGATCCTTGTAGAGTTTCTCGTCCTGAACAAGAATCCGAAAACCGAATTGTTCTATCACCCTCAGTTTTTGAAAAACACGAGCTTTTGTAAAAACACGTGTTTTGGGTAGAAAATGCGATATTGCGAGGAAACTAAAAAAGCTAGGGCATTCAAATTAATTTTAAAAGATAGGGGAGAGTTTCCCGATTAAATTGGTATATATAATTGTTATATTGCATAATTCTAAGTGGGTGTAAATATTGATGAAAGTTTAAAAAACGGCCGTGGTACGCATTTCCTACGTATTATTTTTGCATTTTTAGAAAAAGTTATTTGTCTAGCGCGAATTCGCTATACAGGATCGAATTCTATGGACATTTCTGATTAAGAAACTATACGGGGTAAGTGTTGTAGCTGTATGCAATTCCAGTAAATCGAAAAAATATCTGCCGAGAGCACGCACGCGACGTTTTGCCGCCAGGCGGCCATAGCTCGCTCTCCTCGCCGAGTCAGTGCCGTAGCTACGCGCAATCAACATCAATGATGGGGCTTAATATGCATCCACTTTTTATATTTACAATGTTTAATTTTTTTTAATATTATTATTTCATAATTATTATTATTAATATTTTGTTATTATTCGTTATTATTTTTAGCTACCAACGATACAATTATAAAATATTATAATTCAAAATTAAAAAATCAAATGATTGACAGTTTTGAAATCTGTTTATAATATAGAAAAAATAAAATGTATACAATAGAAAGTTTTTCTATATTATAAACAGATTTCAAATCTGTCAATCATTTGATTTTTTAATTTTGAATTATAATATTTTATAATTGTATCGTTGGTAGCTAAAAATAATAACGAATAATAACAAAATATTAATAATAATAATTATGAAATAATAATATTAAAAAAAATTAAACATTGTAAATATAAAAAGTGGATGCATATTAAGCCCCATCATTGATGTTGATTGCGCGTAGCTACGGCACTGACTCGGCGAGGAGAGCGAGCTATGGCCGCCTGGCGGCAAAACGTCGCGTGCGTGCTCTCGGCAGATATTTTTTCGATTTACTGGAATTGCATACAGCTACAACACTTACCCCGTATAGTTTCTTAATCAGAAATGTCCATAGAATTCGATCCTGTATAGCGAATTCGCGCTAGACAAATAACTTTTTCTAAAAATGCAAAAATAATACGTAGGAAATGCGTACCACGGCCGTTTTTTAAACTTTCATCAATATTTACACCCACTTAGAATTATGCAATATAACAATTATATATACCAATTTAATCGGGAAACTCTCCCCTATCTTTTAAAATTAATTTGAATGTCCTAGCTTTTTTAGTTTCCTCGCAATATCGCATTTTCTACCCAAAACACGTGTTTTTACAAAAGCTCGTGTTTTTCAAAAACTGAGGGTGATAGAGCAATTCGGTTTTCGGATTCTTGTTCAGGACGAGAAACTCTACAAGGATCACCCAATGGGTATTGGAAAACATAAAAAAAGTTTAAATTTGTTGGACAGTGTAATAAGAGCAATAAGTGTAGTAAATGGCGTGCTATCGATCATATCTGCATAATATGGTTAATAATATGAGTTAGATTCATAATAATAAGAGTAATAAGTATAGTAATTGTCCTTCTATCGATCACATAAGCATAATATGGCTAATAATATGAGTTAGATTGATAATAATGAGAGTAATAAGTACAGTAATTGTTGTTCTATCGATCATATAGCATAATATGGCTAATAATATGAGTTAGATTGATAATAATAAGAGAAATGAGTATAGTAATTGTCTTTCTATCGATCATATCTGCATAATATGGTTAATAATATGAGTTAGATTGATAATAGTGAGTGTAATAAGTATAGTAATTGTCGTTCTATCGATCATATTAGCATAATATGGCTTATAATATGAGTTAGGCTGATAATAATAAGAGTAATGAGTATAGTAATTGTCGTTCTATCGATCATATTTGCATAATGTGGTTAATAATATGAGTTAGATTGATAACAGTGAGTGTAATAAGTATAGTAATTGTCTTTCTATCGATCATATAAGCATAATATGGCTAATAATATGAGTTAGATTGATAATAATAAGAGAAATGAATATAGTAATTGTCGTTCTATCGATCATATAAGCATAATATGGCTAATAATATGAGTTAGATTGATAATAATAAGAGTAAGGAGTATACTAATTGTAGTTCTATCGATCATGTCTGCATAATATGATTAATAATATGAGTTAGATTGATAACAATAAGAGTAATAAGTATAGTAAATGTCGTGCTATCGATCATATCTGCATAATATGGTTAATAATATGAGTTAGATTGATAATAATAAGAGTAGTAAGTGTAGTAAATGTCGTGCTATCGATCATATCTGCATAATATGGTTAATAATATGAGATAGATTGATAATAGTGAGTGTAATAAGTATAGTAATTGTCGTTCTATCGATCATATTAGCATAATATGGTTATTAATATGAGCTAGATTGATAATAATAAGAGTAATGAGTATAGTAATTGTCGTTCTATCGTTCATATAAGCATAATATGGCTAATAATATGAGTTAGGCTGATAATAATAAGAGTAATCAGTATAGTAATTGTCGTTCTATCGATCATATAAGCATAATATGGTTCATAATATGAGTTAGATTGATAATAGTGAGTGTAATAAGTATAGTAATTGTCGTTATATCGATCATATAAGCATAATATGGCTAATAATATGAGTTAGATTGATAATAATATGGGAAATGAATATAGTAATTGTCGTTCTATCGATCATATAAGCTTAATATGGCTAATAATCTGAGTTAGATTGATAATAATAAGAGCAATAAGTGTAGTAAATGGCGTGCTATCGATCATATCTGCATAATATGGTTAATAATATGAGTTAGATTCATAATAATAAGAGTAATAAGTATAGTAATTGTCCTTCTATCGATCACATAAGCATAATATGGCTAATAATATGAGTTAGATTGATAATAATGAGAGTAATAAGGGGGGTGTCCCACTTGGACGCCGACCGATTGGACGCGTCCCGATTGGACGGTCCCGATTCGACGCGTTCCAATTCGAAGCGGTGCCGATTGGACGCGTCCCAATTCGAAGCTGTTAAATTTGGTTAGGTTATGTTCTATAAGCTCTGCTTAGAATTGGAACGCGTCCAATCGGCACCGCTTCGAATTGGAACGCGTCGAATCGGGACCGTCCAATCGGGACGCGTCCAATCGGTCGGCGTCCAAATGAGCGTCACTCGTAATAAGTACAGTAATTGTTGTTCTATCGATCATATAAGCATAGTATGGCTAATAATATGAGTTAGATTGATAATAATAAGAGAAATGAGTATAGTAATTGTCTTTCTATCGATCATATCTGCATAATATGGTTAATAATATGAGTTAGATTGATAATAGTGAGTGTAATAAGTATAGTAATTGTCGTTCTATCGATCATATTAGCATAATATGGCTTATAATATGAGTTAGGCTGATAATAATAAGAGTAATGAGTATAGTAATTGTCGTTCTATCGATCATATTTGCATAATGTGGTTAATAATATGAGTTAGATTGATAACAGTGAGTGTAATAAGTATAGTAATTGTCTTTCTATCGATCATATAAGCATAATATGGCTAATAATATGAGTTAGATTGATAATAATAAGAGAAATGAATATAGTAATTGTCGTTCTATCGATCATATAAGCATAATATGGCTAATAATATGAGTTAGATTGATAATAATAAGAGTAAGGAGTATACTAATTGTAGTTCTATCGATCATGTCTGCATAATATGGTTAATAATATGAGTTAGATTGATAACAATAAGAGTAATAAGTATAGTAAATGTCGTGCTATCGATCATATCTGCATAATATGGTTAATAATATGAGTTAGATTGATAATAGTGAGTGTAATAAGTATAGTAATTGTCGTTCTATCGATCATATTAGCATAATATGGCTAATAATATGAGTTAGATTGATAATAATAAGAGAAGTGAGTATAGTCATTGTCGTTCAATCGACCATATAAGCATAATATGGCTAATAATATGAGTAAGATTGATAATAATAAGAGAAGTGAGTATAGTCATTGTCGTTCTATCGATCATATAAGCATAATATGGCTAATAATATGAGTAAGATTGATAATAATAAGAGAAGTGAGTATAGTCATTGTCGTTCGATCAATCATATAAGCATAATATGGCTAATGATATGAGTTAGATTGATAACAGTGAGTGTAATAAGTATAGTAATTGTCTTTCTATCGATCATATAAGCATAATATGGCTAATAATATGAGTTAGATTGATAATAATAAGAGAAATGAATATAGTAATTGTCGTTCTATCGATCATATAAGCATAATATGGCTAATAATATGAGTTAGATTGATAATAATAAGAGTAATAAGTATAGTAATTGTCGTTCTATCGATCATATAAGCATAATATGGCTAATAATATGAGTTAGATTGATAATAATAAGAGTAATGAGTATACTAATTGTAGTTCTATCGATCATATCTGCATAATATGGCTAATAATATGAGTTAGATTGATAATAATAAGAGTAATGAGTATACTAATTGTAGTTCTATCGATCATATCTGCATAATATGGTTAATAATATGAGTTAGATTGATAACAATAAGAGTAATAAGTATAGTAAATGTCGTGCTATCGATCATATCTGCATAATATGGTTAATAATTTGAGTTAGATTCATAATAATAAGAGTAATAAGTATAGTAATTGTCGTTCTATCGATGACATAAGCATAATATGGCTAATAATATGAGTTAGATTGATAAGAATGAGAGTAATAAGTATAGTAATGGTCGTTCTATCGATCATATGAGCATAATATGGTTAATAATATGAGTTAGATTGATAATAGTAAGTGTAATGAGTATAGTAATTGTCGTTCTATCGATCATATTTGCATAATATGGTTAATAATATGAGTTAGATTGATAACAGTGAGTGTAATAAGTATAGTAATTGTCGTTCTGTCGATCATATAAGCATAATATGGCTAATAATATGAGTTAGATTGATAATAATAAGAGTAATAAGTATAGTAATTGTCGTTCTATCGATCATATAAGCATAATATGGCTAATAATATGAGTTAGATTGATAATAATAAGAGTAATGAGTATACTAATTGTAGTTCTATCGATCATATCTGCATAATATGGTTAATAATATGAGTTAGATTGATAACAATAAGAGTAATAAGTATAGTAAATGTCGTGCTATCGATCATATCTGCATAATATGGTTAATAATTTGAGTTAGATTCATAATAATAAGAGTAATAAGTATAGTAATTGTCGTTCTATCGATGACATAAGCATAATATGGCTAATAATATGAGTTAGATTGATAAGAATGAGAGTAATAAGTATAGTAATGGTCGTTCTATCGATCATATGAGCATAATATGGTTAATAATATGAGTTAGATTGATAATAGTAAGTGTAATGAGTATAGTAATTGTCGTTCTATCGATCATATTTGCATAATATGGTTAATAATATGAGTTAGATTGATAACAGTGAGTGTAATAAGTATAGTAATTGTCGTTCTGTCGATCATATAAGCATAATATGGCTAATAATATGAGTTAGATTGATAATAATAAGGGAAATGAATATACTAATTGTAGTTCTATCGATCATATCTGCATAATATGGTTAATAATATGAGTTAGATTGATAACAATAAGAGTAATAAGTATAGTAAATGTCGTGCTATCGATCATATCTGCATAATATGGTTAATAATTTGAGTTAGATTCATAATAATAAGAGTAATAAGTATAGTAATTGTCGTTCTATCGATCTTATAAGCTTAATATGGCTAATAATATGAGTTAGGCTGATAATAATGAGAGTAATAAGTATAGTAATTGTCGTTCTATCGATCATATTTGCATAATATGGTTAATAATATGAGTTAGATTGATAACAGTGAGTGTAATAAGTATAGTAATTGTCGTTCTGTCGATCATATAAGCATAATATTGCTAATAATATGAGTTAGATTGATAATAATGAGAGTAATAAGTATAGTAATTGTCGTTCTATCGATCATATTAGCATAATATGGTTAATAATATGAGCTAGATTGATAATAATAAGAGTAATGAGTATAGTAATTGTCGTTCTATCGTTCATATAAGCATAATATGGCTAATAATATGAGTTAGGCTGATAATAATAAGAGTAATCAGTATAGTAATTGTCGTTCTATCGATCATATAAGCATAATATGGTTAATAATATGAGTTAGATTGATAATAGTGAGTGTAATAAGTATAGTAATTGTCGTTATATCGATCATATCTGCATAATATGGCTAATAATATGAGTTAGATTGATAATAATAAGAGTAATGAGTATAGTAATTGTCGTTCTATCGATCATATAAGCATAATATGGCTAATAACATGAGTTAGATTGATAATAATAAGAGTAATGAGTATAGTAATTGTCGTTCTATCGATCATATAAGCATAATATGGCTAATAATATGAGTTAGGCTGATAATAATGAGAGTAATAAGTATAGTAATTGTCGTTCTGTCGATCATATAAGCATAATATGGCTAATAATATGAGTTAGATTGATAATAATATGGGAAATGAATATAGTAATTGTCGTTCTATCGATCATATAAGCTTAATATGGCTAATAATATGAGTTAGATTGATAATAATAAGAGTAAGGAGTATACTAATTGTAGTTCTATCGATCATATCTGCATAATATGGTTAATAATATGAGTTAGATTGATAATAATAAGAGTAATAAGTATAGTAAATGTCGTGCTATAGATCATATCTGCATAATATGGTTAATAATATGAGTTAGATTGATAATAATAAGAGTAGTAAGTGTAGTAAATGTCGTGCTATCGATCATATCTGCATAATATGGTTAATAATATGAGTTAGATTGATAACAGTTAGTGTAATAAGTATAGTAATTGTCGTTCTATCGATCATATAAGCATAATATGGCTAATAATATGAGTTAGATTGATAATAATAAGGGAAATGAATATAGTAATTGTCGTTCTATCGATCATATAAGCTTAATTTGGCTAATAATATGAGTTAGATTGATAATAATAAGGGAAATGAATATAGTAATTGTCGTTCTATCGATCATATAAGCTTAATATGGCTAATAATATGAGTTAGATTGATAATAATAAGAGTAAGGAGTATACTAATTGTAGTTCTATCGATCATATCTGCATATTATGGTTAATAATATGAGTTAGATTGATAACAGTTAGTGTAATAAGTATAGTAATTGTCGTTCTATCGATCATATAAGCATAATATGGCTAATAATATGAGTTAGATTGATAATAATAAGGGAAATGAATATAGTAATTGTCGTTCTATCGATCATATAAGCTTAATATGGCTAATAATATGAGTTAGATTGATAATAATAAGAGTAATGAGTATACTAATTGTAGTTCTATCCATCATATCTGCATAATATGGTTAATAATATGAGTTGGATTGATAATAATAAGAGTAATAAGTATAGTAAATGTCGTGCTATCGATCATATCTGCATAATATGGTTAATAATATGAGTTAGATTGATAATAATAAGAGTAGTAAGTGTAGTAAATGTCGTGCTATCGATCATATCTGCATAATATGGTTAATAATATGAGTTAGATTGATAATAGTGTGTGTAATAAGTATAGTAATTGTCGTTCTATCGATCACATAAGCATAATATGGCTAATAATATGAGTTAGATTGATAACAATGAGAGTAATAAGTATAGTAATTGTCGTTCTATCGATCATATTAGCATAATATGGTTAATAATATGAGTTAGATTGATAATAATAAGAGTAGTAAGTGTAGTAAATGTCGTGCTATCGATCATATCTGCATAATATGGTTAATAATATGAGTTAGATTGATAATAGTGAGTGTAATGAGTATAGTAATTGTCGTTCTGTCGATCACATAAGCATAATATGGCTAATAATCTGAGTTAGATTGATAATAATAAGAGTAATAAGTGTTGTAAATGGCGTGCTATCGATCATATCTGCATAATATGGTTAATAATATGAGTTAGATTCATAATAATAAGAGTAATAAGTATAGTAATTGTCCTTCTATCGATCACATAAGCATAATATGGCTAATAATATGAGTTAGATTGATAATAATGAGAGTAAGAAGTATAGTAATTGTCGTTCTATCGATCATATTAGCATAATATGGCTAATAATATGAGTTAGGCTGATAATAATGAGAGTAATAAGTATAGTAATTGTCGTTCTGTCGATCATATAAGCATAATATGGCTAATAATATGAATTAGATTGATAATAATAAGAGAAATGAATATAGTAATTGTCGTTCTATCGATCATATAAGCATAATATGGCTAATAGTATGAGTTAGATTGATAATAATAAGAGTAAGGAGTATACTAATTGTAGTTCTATCGATCATATCTGCATAATATGGTTAATAATATGAGTTACATTGATAACAGTGAGTGTAATAAGTATAGTAATTGTCGTTCTATCGATCCTATAAGCATAATATGGCTAATAATATGAGTTAGATTGATAATAATAAGAGAAGTGAGTATAGCCATTGTTGTTCGATCGATCATATAAGCATAATATGGGTAATGATATGAGTTAGATTGATAATAATAAGAGTAATAGGTATAGTAATTATCGTTCTACCGATCATATAAGCATAATATGGATAATAATATGAGTTAGATTGATAATAATAAGAGAAATGAATATACTAATTGTCGTTCTATTGTTCATATAAGCATAATATGGCTAATAATATGAGTTAGATTGATAATAATAAGAGTAAGGAGTATACTAATTGTAGTTCTATCGATCATATCTGCATAATATTGTTAATAATATGAGTTAGATTGATAACAATAAGAGTAATAAGTACAGTAAATGTCGTGCTATCCATCATATCTGCATAATATGGTTAATAATATGAGTTAGATTGATAATAGTGAGTGTAATAAGTATAGTAATTGTCGTTATATCGATCATATCTGCATAATATGGTTAATAATATGAGTTAGATTGATAATAGTGAGTGTAATAAGTATAGTAATTGTCGTTCTATCGATCATATCTGCATAATATTGTTAATAATATGAGTTAGATTGATAACAATAAGAGTAATAAGTACAGTAAATGTCGTGCTATCCATCATATCTGCATAATATGGTTAATAATATGAGTTAGATTGATAATAGTGAGTGTAATAAGTATAGTAATTGTCGTTATATCGATCATATCTGCATAATATGGTTAATAATATGAGTTAGATTGATAATAGTGAGTGTAATAAGTATAGTAATTGTCGTTCTATCGATCATATTAGCATGATATGGTTAATAACATGAGTTAGATTGATAATAATAAGTGTAATGAGTACAGTAATTGTCGTTCTATCGATCATATAAGCATAATATGGCTAATAATATGAGTTAGATTGATAATAATAAGAGTAATTAGTATAGTAATTGTCGTCTATCGATCATATAAGCATAATATGGCTAATAATATGAGTTAGGCTGATAATAATGAGAGTAATAAGTATAGTAATAGTCGTTCTGTCGATCATATAAGAATAATATGGCTAATAATATGAGTTAGATTGATAACAATAAGGGAAATGAATATAGTAATTGTCGTTCTATCGATCATATAAGCTTAATATGGCTAATAATATGAGTTAGATTGATAATAATAAGAGTAATGAGTATACTAATTGTAGTTCTATCGATCATATCTGCATAATATGGTTAATAATATGAGTTAGATTGATAATAATAAGAGTAATAAGTATAGTAAATGTCGTGCTATCGATCATATCTGCATAATATGGTTAATAATATGAGTTAGATTGATAACAATAAGAGTAATAAGTACAGTAAATGTCGTGCTATCCATCATATCTGCATAATATGGTTAATAATACGAGTTAGATTGATAATAGTGAGTGTAATAAGTATAGTAATTGTCGTTATATCGATCATATCTGCATAATATGGTTAATAATATGAGTTAGATTGATAATAGTGAGTGTAATAAGTATAGTAATTGTCGTTCTATCGATCATATTAGCATGATATGGTTAATAACATGAGTTAAATTGATAATAATAAGTGTAATGAGTACAGTAATTGTCGTTCTATCGATCATATAAGCATAATATGGCTAATAATATGAGTTAGATTGATAATAATAAGAGTAATTAGTATAGTAATTGTCGTCTATCGATCATATAAGCATAATATGGCTAATAATATGAGTTAGGCTGATAATAATGAGAGTAATAAGTATAGTAATAGTCGTTCTGTCGATCATATAAGCATAATATGGCTAATAATATGAGTTAGATTGATAACAATAAGGGAAATGAATATAGTAATTGTCGTTCTATCGATCATATAAGCTTAATATGGCTAATAATATGAGTTAGATTGATAATAATAAGAGTAATGAGTATACTAATTGTAGTTCTATCGATCATATCTGCATAATATGGTTAATAATATGAGTTAGATTGATAATAATAAGAGTAATAAGTATAGTAAATGTCGTGCTATCGATCATATCTGCATAATATGGTTAATAATATGAGTTAGATTGATAACAATAAGAGTAATAAGTACAGTAAATGTCGTGCTATCCATCATATCTGCATAATATGGGTAATAATATGAGTTAGATTGATAATAGTGAGTGTAATAAGTATAGTAATTGTCGTTTTATCGATCATATCTGCATAATATGGTTAATAATATGAGTTAGATTGATAATAGTGAGTGTAATAAGTATAGTAATTGTCGTTCTATCGATCATATTAGCATGATATGGTTAATAACATGAGTTAGATTGATAATAATAAGTGTAATGAGTACAGTAATTGTCGTTCTATCGATCATATAAGCATAATATGGCTAATAATATGAGTTAGATTGATAATAATAAGAGTAATTAGTATAGTAATTGTCGTCTATCGATCATATAAGCATAATATGGCTAATAATATGAGTTAGGCTGATAATAATGAGAGTAATAAGTATAGTAATAGTCGTTCTGTCGATCATATAAGCATAATATGGCTAATAATATGAGTTAGATTGATAACAATAAGGGAAATGAATATAGTAATTGTCGTTCTATCGATCATATAAGCTTAATATGGCTAATAATATGAGTTAGATTGATAATAATAAGAGTAATGAGTATACTAATTGTAGTTCTATCGATCATATCTGCATAATATGGTTAATAATATGAGTTAGATTGATAATAATAAGAGTAATATGTATAGTAAATGTCGTGCTATCGATCATATCTGCATAATATGGTTAATAATATGAGTTAGATTGATAATAGTGAGTGTAATGAATATAGTAATTGTCGTTCTGTCGATCATATAAGCATAATATGGCTAATAATATGAGTTAGATTGATAATAATAAGAGTAATGAGTATACTAATTGTAGTTCTGTCGATCATATAAGCATAATATGGCTAATAATATGAGTTGGGCCGATAATAATAAGAGTAATGAGTATAGTAATTGTCGTTCTATCGATCATATTTGCATAATATGGTTAATAATATGAGTTAGATTGATAACAGTGAGTGTAATAAGTATAGTAATTGTCGTTCTGTCGATCATATAAGCATAATATGGCTAATAATATGAGTTAGATTGATAATAATAAGGGAAATGAATATAGTAATTGTCGTTCTATCGATCATATAAGCTTAATATGGCTAATAATATGAGTTAGATTGATAATAGTAAGAGTAATAAGTGTAGTAATTGTCATGCTATCGATCATATCCGCATAATATGGCTAACAATATGAGTTAGATTGATAATAATAAGAGTAATGAGTATAGTAATTGTCGTTCTATCGATCATATTTGCATAATATGGTTAATAATATGAGTTAGATTGATAACAGTGAGTGTAATAAGTATAGTAATTGTCGTTCTGTCGATCATATAAGCATAATATGGCTAATAATATGAGTTAGATTGATAATAATAAGGGAAATGAATATAGTAATTGTCGTTCTATCGATCATATAAGCTTAATATGGCTAATAATATGAGTTAGATTGATAATAGTAAGAGTAATAAGTGTAGTAATTGTCATGCTATCGATCATATCCGCATAATATGGCTAACAATATGAGTTAGATTGATAATAATAAGAGTAATGAGTATAGTAATTGTCGTTCTATCGATCATATAAGCATAATATGGCTAATAATATGAGTTAGATTGATAATAATAAGAGTAGTGAGTATACTAATTGTAGTTCTATCGATCATATCTGCATAATATGGTTAATAATATGAGTTAGATTGATAACAATAAGAGTAATAAGTATAGTAAATGTCGTGCTATCGATCATATCTGCATAATATGGTTAATAATATGAGTTAGATTCATAATAGTATTAAGAGTAATAAGTATAGTAATTGTCGTTCTATCGATCATATGTGCATAATATGGTTAATAATATGAGTTAGATTGATAACAGTGAGTGTAATGGGTATAGTAATTGTCGTTCTGTCGATCACATAAGCATAATATTGCTAATAATCTGAGTTAGATTGGTAATAGTAAGAGTAATAAGTGTAGTAAATGGCGTGCTATTGATCATACCTGCATAATATGGTTAATAATATGAGTTAGATTCATAATAATAAGAGTAATAAGTATAGTAATTGTCGTTCTATCGATCACATAAGCATAATCTGGCTAATAATATCAGTTAGATTGATAACAATGAGAGTAATAAGTCTAGTAATTGTCGTTCTATCGATCATATTAGCATAATATGGTTAATAATATGAGTTAGATTGATAATAGTAAGTGTAATGAGTATAGTAATTGTCCTTCTGTCGATCATATAAGCATAATATGGCTGATAATATGAGTTAGGCCGATAATAATAAGAGTAATGAGTATAGTAATTGACGTTCTATCGATCATATCTGCATAATATGGTTAATAATATGAGTTAGATTGATAATAATAAGAGTAGTAAGTGTAGTAAATGTCGTGCTATCGATCATATCTGCATAATATGGTTAATAATATGAGTTAGATTGATAATAGTGAGTGTAATGAGTATAGTAATTGTCGTTCTGTCGATCACATAAGCATAATATGGCTAATAATCTGAGTTAGATTGATAATAATAAGAGTAATAAGTGTAGTAAATGGCGTGCTATCGATCATATCTGCATAATATGGTTAATAATATGAGTTAGATTCATAATAATAAGAGTAATAAGTATAGTAATTGTCCTTCTATCGATCACATAAGCATAATATGGCTAATAATATGAGTTAATATGATTGATGATAATGAGAGTAAGAAGTATAGTAATTGTCGTTCTATCGATCATATTAGCATAATATGGCTAATAATATGAGTTAGGCTGATAATAATGAGAGTAATAAGTATAGTAATTGTCGTTCTGTCGACCATATAAGCATAATATGGCTAATAATATGAATTAGATTGATAATAATAAGAGAAATGAATATAGTAATTGTCGTTCTATCGATCATATAAGCATAATATGGCTAATAATATGAGTTAGATTGATAATAATAAGAGTAAGGAGTATACTAATTGTAGTTCTATCGATCATATCTGCATAATATGGTTAATAATATGAGTTACATTGATAACAGTGAGTGTAATAAGTATAGCAATTGTCGTTCTATCGATCCTATAAGCATAATATGGCTAATAATATGAGTTAGATTGATAATAATAAGAGAAGTGAGTATAGCCATTGTCGTTCGATCGATCATATAAGAATAATATGGCTAATGATATGAGTTAGATTGATAATAATAAGAGTAATAGGTATAGTAATTATCGTTCTACCGATCATATAAGCATAATATGGCTAATAATATGAGTTAGATTGATAATAATAAGAGAAATGAATATACTAATTGTAGTTCTATCGATCATATCTGCATAATATGGCTAATAATATGAGTTAGATTGATAATAATATGGGAAATGAATATAGTAATTGTCGTTCTATCGATCATATAAGCTTAATATGGCTAATAATATGAGTTAGATTGATAATAATAAGAGTAAGGAGTATACTAATTGTAGTTCTATCGATCATATCTGCATAATATGGTTAATAATATGAGTTAGATTGATAACAGTGAGTGTAATAAGTATAGTAATTGTCGTTCTATCGATCATATAAGCATAATATGGCTAATAATATGAGTTGGGCCGATAATAATAAGAGTAATGAGTATAGTAATTGTCGTTCTATCGATCATATTTGCATAATATGGTTAATAATATGAGTTAGATTGATAACAGTTAGTGTGATAAGTATAGTAATTGTCGTTCTGTCGATCATATAAGCATAATATGGCTAATAATATGAGTTAGATTGATAATAATAAGGGAAATGAATATAGTAATTGTCGTTCTATCGATCATATAAGCTTAATATGGCTAATAATATGAGTTAGATTGATAATAATAAGAGTAAGGAGTATACTAATTGTAGTTCTATCGATCATATCTGCATATTATGGTTAATAATATGAGTTAGATTGATAACAGTTAGTGTAATAAGTATAGTAATTGTCGTTCTATCGATCATATAAGCATAATATGGCTAATAATATGAGTTAGATTGATAATAATAAGGGAAATGAATATAGTAATTGTCGTTCTATCGATCATATAAGCTTAATATGGCTAATAATATGAGTTAGATTGATAATAATAAGAGTAATGAGTACACTAATTGTAGTTCTATCGATCATATCTGCATAATATGGTTAATAATATGAGTTGGATTGATAATAATAAGAGTAATAAGTATAGTAAATGTCGTGCTATCGATCATATCTGCATAATATGGTTAATAATATGAGTTAGATTGATAATAATAAGAGTAGTAAGTGTAGTAAATGTCGTGCTATCGATCATATCTGCATAATATGGTTAATAATATGAGTTAGATTGATAATAGTGTGTGTAATAAGTATAGTAATTGTCGTTCTATCGATCACATAAGCATAATATGGCTAATAATATGAGTTAGATTGATAACAATGAGAGTAATAAGTATAGTAATTGTCGTTCTATCGATCATATTAGCATAATATGGTTAATAATATGTGTTAAATTGATAATAGTGAGTGTAATGAATATAGTAATTGTCGTTCTGTCGATCATATAAGCATAATATGGCTAATAATATGAGTTAGATTGATAATAATAAGAGTAATGAGTATACTAATTGTAGTTCTATCGATCATATCTGCATAATATGGTTAATAATATGAGTTAGATTGATAATAATAAGAGTAATAAGTATAGTAAATGTCGTGCTATAGATCATATCTGCATAATATGGTTAATAATATGAGTTAGATTGATAATAATAAGAGTAGTAAGTGTAGTAAATGTCGTGCTATCGATCATATCTGCATAATATGGTTAATAATATGAGTTAGATTGATAATAGTGAGTGTAATGAGTATAGTAATTGTCGTTCTGTCGATCACATAAGCATAATATGGCTAATAATCTGAGTTAGATTGATAATAATAAGAGTAATAAGTGTAGTAAATGGCGTGCTATCGATCATATCTGCATAATATGGTTAATAATATGAGTTAGATTCATAATAATAAGAGTAATAAGTATAGTAATTGTCCTTCTATCGATCACATAAGCATAATATGGCTAATAATATGAGTTAGATTGATAATAATGAGAGTAAGAAGTATAGTAATTGTCGTTCTATCGATCATATTAGCATAATATGGCTAATAATATGAGTTAGGCTGATAATAATGAGAGTAATAAGTATAGTAATTGTCGTTCTGTCGATCATATAAGCATAATATGGCTAATAATATGAATTAGATTGATAATAATAAGAGAAATGAATATAGTAATTGTCGTTCTATCGATCATATAAGCATAATATGGCTAATAATATGAGTTAGATTGATAATAATAAGAGTAAGGAGTATACTAATTGTAGTTCTATCGATCATATCTGCATAATATGGTTAATAATATGAGTTACATTGATAACAGTGAGTGTAATAAGTATAGCAATTGTCGTTCTATCGATCCTATAAGCATAATATGGCTAATAATATGAGTTAGATTGATAATAATAAGAGAAGTGAGTATAGCCATTGTCGTTCGATCGATCATATAAGCATAATATGGCTAATGATATGAGTTAGATTGATAATAATAAGAGTAATAGGTATAGTAATTATCGTTCTACCGATCATATAAGCATAATATGGCTAATAATATGAGTTAGATTGATAATAATAAGAGAAATGAATATACTAATTGTAGTTCTATCGATCATATCTGCATAATATGGTTAATAATATGAGTTAGATTGATAATAATAAGAGTAAGGAGTATACTAATTGTAGTTCTATCGATCATATCTGCATATTATGGTTAATAATATGAGTTAGATTGATAACAGTTAGTGTAATAAGTATAGTAATTGTCGTTCTATCGATCATATAAGCATAATATGGCTAATAATATGAGTTAGATTGATAATAATAAGGGAAATGAATATAGTAATTGTCGTTCTATCGATCATATAAGCTTAATATGGCTAATAATATGAGTTAGATTGATAATAATAAGAGTAATGAGTACACTAATTGTAGTTCTATCGATCATATCTGCATAATATGGTTAATAATATGAGTTGGATTGATAATAATAAGAGTAATAAGTATAGTAAATGTCGTGCTATCGATCATATCTGCATAATATGGTTAATAATATGAGTTAGATTGATAATAATAAGAGTAGTAAGTGTAGTAAATGTCGTGCTATCGATCATATCTGCATAATATGGTTAATAATATGAGTTAGATTGATAATAGTGAGTGTAATGAGTATAGTAATTGTCGTTCTGTCGATCACATAAGCATAATATGGCTAATAATCTGAGTTAGATTGATAATAATAAGAGTAATAAGTGTAGTAAATGGCGTGCTATCGATCATATCTGCATAATATGGTTAATAATATGAGTTAGATTCATAATAATAAGAGTAATAAGTATAGTAATTGTCCTTCTATCGATCACATAAGCATAATATGGCTAATAATATGAGTTAGATTGATAATAATGAGAGTAAGAAGTATAGTAATTGTAGTTCTATCGATCATATTAGCATAATATGGCTAATAATATGAGTTAGGCTGATAATAATGAGAGTAATAAGTATAGTAATTGTCGTTCTGTCGATCATATAAGCATAATATGGCTAATAATATGAATTAGATTGATAATAATAAGAGAAATGAATATAGTAATTGTCGTTCTATCGATCATATAAGCATAATATGGCTAATAATATGAGTTAGATTGATAATAATAAGAGTAAGGAGTATACTAATTGTAGTTCTATCGATCATATCTGCATAATATGGTTAATAATATGAGTTACATTGATAACAGTGAGTGTAATAAGTATAGTAAGTGTCGTTCTATCGATCCTGTAAGCATAATATGGCTAATAATATGAGTTAGATTGATAATAATAAGAGAAGTGAGTATAGCCATTGTTGTTCGATCGATCATATAAGCATAATATGGCTAATGATATGAGTTAGATTGATAATAATAAGAGTAATAGGTATAGTAATTATCGTTCTACCGATCATATAAGCATAATATGGCTAATAATATGAGTTAGATTGATAATAATAAGAGAAATGAATATACTAATTGTAGTTCTATCGATCATATCTGAATAATATGGTTAATAATATGAGTTAGATTGATAATAATAAGAGTAATAAGTATAGTAAATGTCGTGCTATAGATCATATCTGCATAATATGGTTAATAATATGAGTTAGATTGATAATAATAAGAGTAGTAAGTGTAGTAAATGTCGTGCTATCGATCATATCTGCATAATATGGTTAATAATATGAGTTAGATTGATAATAGTGAGTGTAATGAGTATAGTAATTGTCGTTCTGTCGATCACATAAGCATAATATGGCTAATAATCTGAGTTAGATTGATAATAATAAGAGTAATAAGTGTAGTAAATGGCGTGCTATCGATCATATCTGCATAATATGGTTAATAATATGAGTTAGATTCATAATAATAAGAGTAATAGGTATAGTAATTATCGTTCTACCGATCATATAAGCATAATATGGCTAATAATATGAGTTAGATTGATAATAATAAGAGAAATGAATATACTAATTGTCGTTCTATCGATCATATAAGCATAATATGGCTAATAATATGAGTTAGATTGATAATAATAAGAGTAAGGAGTATACTAATTGTAGTTCTATCGATCATATCTGCATAATATTGTTAATAATATGAGTTAGATTGATAACAATAAGAGTAATAAGTACAGTAAATGTCGTGCTATCCATCATATCTGCATAATATGGTTAATAATATGAGTTAGATTGATAATAGTGAGTGTAATAAGTATAGTAATTGTCGTTATATCGATCATATCTGCATAATATGGTTAATAATATGAGTTAGATTGATAATAGTGAGTGTAATAAGTATAGTAATTGTCGTTCTATCGATCATATCTGCATAATATTGTTAATAATATGAGTTAGATTGATAACAATAAGAGTAATAAGTACAGTAAATGTCGTGCTATCCATCATATCTGCATAATATGGTTAATAATATGAGTTAGATTGATAATAGTGAGTGTAATAAGTATAGTAATTGTCGTTATATCGATCATATCTGCATAATATGGTTAATAATTTGAGTTAGATTGATAATAATAAGAGAAATGAATATACTAATTGTCGTTCTATCGATCATATTTGCATAATATGGTTAATAATATGAGTTAGATTGATAACAGTGAGTGTAATAAGTATAGTAATTGTCGTTCTGTCGATCATATAAGCATAATATGGCTAATAATATGAGTTAGATTGATAATAATAAGGGAAATGAATATAGTAGTTGTCGTTCTATCGATCATATAAGCTTAATATGGCTAATAATATGAGTTAGATTGATAATAATAAGAGTAAGGAGTATACTAATTGTAGTTCTATCGATCATATCTGCATATTATGGTTAATAATATGAGTTAGATTGATAACAGTTAGTGTAATAAGTATAGTAATTGTCGTTCTATCGATCATATAAGCATAATATGGCTAATAATATGAGTTAGATTGATAATAATAAGGGAAATGAATACAGTAATTGTCGTTCTATCGATCATATAAGCTTAATATGGCTAATAATATGAGTTAGATTGATAATAATAAGAGTAATAAGTGTAGTAAATGTCGTGCTATCGATCATATCTGCATAATATGGTTAATAATATGAGTTAGATTGATAATAGTGTGTGTAAGAAGTATAGTAATTGTCGTTCTATCGATCACATAAGCATAATATGGCTAATAATATGAGTTAGATTGATAACAATGAGAGCAATAAGTATAGTAATTGTGGTTCTATCGATCATATTAGCATAATATGGTTAATAATATGAGTTAAATTGATAATAGTGAGTGTAATGAATATAGTAATTGTCGTTCTGTCGATCATATAAGCATAATATGGCTAATAATATGAGTTAGATTGATAATAATAAGAGTAATGAGTATACTAATTGTAGTTCTATCGATCATATCTGCATAATATGGTTAATAATATGAGTTAGATTGATAATAATAAGAGTAATAAGTATAGTAAATGTCGTGCTATAGATCATATCTGCATAATATGGTTAATAATATGAGTTAGATTGATAATAATAAGAGTAGTAAGTGTAGTAAATGACGTGCTATCGATCATATCTGCATAATATGGTTAATAATATGAGTTAGATTGATAATAATAAGAGTAATAAGTGTAGTAAATGGCGTGCTATCGATCATATCTGCATAATATGGTTAATAATATGAGTTAGATTCATAATAATAAGAGTAATAGGTATAGTAATTATCGTTCTACCGATCATATAAGCATAATATGGCTAATAATATGAGTTAGATTGATAATAATAAGAGAAATGAATATACTAATTGTCGTTCTATCGATCATATAAGCATAATATGGCTAATAATATGAGTTAGATTGATAATAATAAGAGTAAGGAGTATACTAATTGTAGTTCTATCGATCATATCTGCATAATATTGTTAATAATATGAGTTAGATTGATAACAATAAGAGTAATAAGTACAGTAAATGTCGTGCTATCCATCATATCTGCATAATATGGTTAATAATATGAGTTAGATTGATAATAGTGAGTGTAATAAGTATAGTAATTGTCGTTATATCGATCATATCTGCATAATATGGTTAATAATATGAGTTAGATTGATAATAGTGAGTGTAATAAGTATAGTAATTGTCGTTCTATCGATCATATCTGCATAATATTGTTAATAATATGAGTTAGATTGATAACAATAAGAGTAATAAGTACAGTAAATGTCGTGCTATCCATCATATCTGCATAATATGGTTAATAATATGAGTTAGATTGATAATAGTGAGTGTAATAAGTATAGTAATTGTTGTTATATCGATCATATCTGCATAATATGGTTAATAATATGAGTTAGATTGATAATAGTGAGTGTAATAAGTATAGTAATTGTCGTTCTATCGATCATATCTGCATAATATTGTTAATAATATGAGTTAGATTGATAACAATAAGAGTAATAAGTACAGTAAATGTCGTGCTATCCATCATATCTGCATAATATGGTTAATAATATGAGTTAGATTGATAATAGTGAGTGTAATAAGTATAGTAATTGTCGTTATATCGATCATATCTGCATAATATGGTTAATAATTTGAGTTAGATTGATAATAGTGAGTGTAATAAGTATAGTAATTGTCGTTCTATCGATCATATTAGCATGATATGGTTAATAACATGAGTTAGATTGATAATAATAAGTGTAATGAGTACAGTAATTGTCGTTCTATCGATCATATAAGCATAATATGGCTAATAATATGAGTTAGATTGATAATAATAAGAGTAATTAGTATAGTAATTGTCGTCTATCGATCATATAAGCATAATATGGCTAATAATATGAGTTAGGCTGATAATAATGAGAGTAATAAGTATAGTAATAGTCGTTCTGTCGATCATATAAGCATAATATGGCTAATAATATGAGTTAGATTGATAACAATAAGGGAAATGAATATAGTAATTGTCGTTCTATCGATCATATAAGCTTAATATGGCTAATAATATGAGTTAGATTGATAATAATAAGAGTAAGGAGTATACTAATTGTAGTTCTATCGATCATATCTGCATAATATGGTTAATAATATGAGTTAGATTGATAACAGTGAGTGTAATAAGTATAGTAATTGTCGTTCTATCGATCATATAAGCATAATATGGCTAATAATATGAGTTGGGCCGATAATAATAAGAGTAATGAGTATAGTAATTGTCGTTCTATCGATCATATTTGCATAATATGGTTAATAATATGAGTTAGATTGATAACAGTTAGTGTGATAAGTATAGTAATTGTCGTTCTGTCGATCATATAAGCATAATATGGCTAATAATATGAGTTAGATTGATAATAATAAGGGAAATGAATATAGTAATTGTCGTTCTATCGATCATATAAGCTTAATATGGCTAATAATATGAGTTAGATTGATAATAATAAGAGTAAGGAGTATACTAATTGTAGTTCTATCGATCATATCTGCATATTATGGTTAATAATATGAGTTAGATTGATAATAATAAGAGTAATAAGTATAGTAAATGTCGTGCTATCGATCATATCTGCATAATATGGTTAATAATATGAGTTAGATTGATAATAATAAGAGTAATAAGTGTAGTAATTGTCCTTCTATCGATCACATAAGCATAATATGGCTAATAATATGAGTTAGATTGATAATAATGAGAGTAATAAGTACAGTAATTATCGTTCTACCGATCATATAAGCATAATATGGCTAATAATATGAGTTACATTGATAATAATAAGAGTAATAAGTATAGTAATTGTCCTTCTATCGATCACATAAGCATAATATGGCTAATAATATGAGTTAGATTGATAATAATGAGAGTAAGAAGTATAGTAATTGTAGTTCTATCGATCATATTAGCATAATATGGCTAATAATATGAGTTAGGCTGATAATAATGAGAGTAATAAGTATAGTAATTGTCGTTCTGTCGATCATATAAGCATAATATGGCTAATAATATGAATTAGATTGATAATAATAAGAGAAATGAATATAGTAATTGTCGTTCTATCGATCATATAAGCATAATATGGCTAATAATATGAGTTAGATTGATAATAATAAGAGTAAGGAGTATACTAATTGTAGTTCTATCGATCATATCTGCATAATATGGTTAAAAATATGAGTTACATTGATAACAGTGAGTGTAATAAGTATAGTAATTGTCGTTCTATCGATCCTGTAAGCATAATATGGCTAATAATATGAGTTAGATTGATAATAATAAGAGAAGTGAGTATAGCCATTGTTGTTCGATCGATCATATAAGCATAATATGGCTAATGATATGAGTTAGATTGATAATAATAAGAGTAATAGGTATAGTAATTATCGTTCTACCGATCATATAAGCATAATATGGCTAATAATATGAGTTAGATTGATAATAATAAGAGAAATGAATATACTAATTGTAGTTCTATCGATCATATCTGAATAATATGGTTAATAATATGAGTTAGATTGATAATAATAAGAGTAATAAGTATAGTAAATGTCGTGCTATCGATCATATCTGCATAATATGGTTAATAATATGAGTTAGATTGATAATAATAAGAGTAATAAGTGTAGTAATTGTCCTTCTATCGATCACATAAGCATAATATGGCTAATAATATGAGTTAGATTGATAATAATGAGAGTAATAAGTACAGTAATTATCGTTCTACCGATCATATAAGCATAATATGGCTAATAATATGAGTTACATTGATAATAATAAGAGTAATAAGTATAGTAATTGTCGTTCTATCGATCATATAAGCATAATATGGCTAATAATATGAGTTAGATTGATAATAATAAGAGTAATGAGTATACTAATTGTAGTTCTATCGATCATATCTGCATAATATGGTTAATAATATGAGTTAGATTGATAACAATAAGAGTAATAAGTATAGTAAATGTCGTGCTATCGATCATATCTGCATAATATGGTTAATAATATGAGTTAGATTCATAATAATAAGAGTAATAAGTATAGTAATTGTCGTTCTATCGATGACATAAGCATAATATGGCTAATAATATGAGTTAGATTGATAACAATGAGAGTAATAAGTATAGTAATGGTCGTTCTATCGATCATATGAGCATAATATGGTTAATAATATGAGTTAGATTGATAATAGTAAGTGTAATGAGTATAGTAATTGTCGTTCTGTCGATCATATAAGCATAATATGGCTAATAATATGAGTTGGGCCGATAATAATAAGAGTAATGAGTACAGTAATTGTCGTTCTATCGATCATATTTGCATAATATGGTTAATAATATGAGTTAGATTGATAACAGTGAGTGTAATAAGTATAGTAATTGTCGTTCTGTCGATCATATAAGCATAATATGGCTAATAATATGAGTTAGATTGATAATAATAAGGGAAATGAATATAGTAATTGTCGTTCTATCGATCATATAAGCTTAATATGGCTAATAATATGAGTTAGATTGATAATAATAAGAGTAAGGAGTATACTAATTGTAGTTCTATCGATCATATCTGCATATTATGATTAATAATATGAGTTAGATTGATAACAGTTAGTGTAATAAGTATAGTAATTGTCGTTCTATCGATCATATAAGCATAATATGGCTAATAATATGAGTTAGATTGATAATAATAAGGGAAATGAATATAGTAATTGTCGTTCTATCGATCACATAAGCTTAAGATGGCTAATAATATGAGTTAGATTGATAATAGTAAGTGTAATGAGTATAGTAATTGTCGTTCTGTCGATCATATAAGCACAATATGGCTAATAATATGAGTTGGGCCGATAATAATAAGAGTAATGAGTATAGTAATTGTCGTTCTATCGATCATATCTGCATAATATTGTTAATAATATGAGTTAGATTGATAACAATAAGAGTAATAAGTACAGTAAATGTCGTGCTATCCATCATATCTGCACAATATGGTTAATAATATGAGTTAGATTGATAATAGTGAGTGTAATAAGTATAGTAATTGTCGTTATATCGATCATATCTGCATAATATGGTTAATAATTTGAGTTAGATTGATAATAGTGAGTGTAATAAGTATAGTAATTGTCGTTCTATCGATCATATTAGCATGATATGGTTAATAACATGAGTTAGATTGATAATAATAAGTGTAATGAGTACAGTAATTGTCGTTCTATCGATCATATAAGCATAATATGGCTAATAACATGAGTTAGATTGATAATAATGAGAGTAAGAAGTATAGTAATTGTAGTTCTATCGATCATATTAGCATAATATGGCTAATAATATGAGTTAGGCTGATAATAATGAGAGTAATAAGTATAGTAATTGTCGTTCTGTCGATCATATAAGCATAATATGGCTAATAATATGAATTAGATTGATAATAATAAGAGAAATGAATATAGTAATTGTCGTTCTATCGATCATATAAGCATAATATGGCTAATAATATGAGTTAGATTGATAATAATAAGAGTAAGGAGTATACTAGTTGTAGTTCTATCGATCATATCTGCATAATATGGTTAATAATATGAGTTACATTGATAACAGTGAGTGTAATAAGTATAGTAATTGTCGTTCTATCGATCCTGTAAGCATAATATGGCTAATAATATGAGTTAGATTGATAATAATAAGAGAAGTGAGTATAGCCATTGTTGTTCGATCGATCATATAAGCATAATATGGCTAATGATATGAGTTAGATTGATAATAATAAGAGTAATAGGTATAGTAATTATCGTTCTACCGATGATATAAGCATAATATGGCTAATAATATGAGTTAGATTGATAATAATAAGAGAAATGAATATACTAATTGTAGTTCTATCGATCATATCTGAATAATATGGTTAATAATATGAGTTAGATTGATAATAATAAGAGTAATAAGTATAGTAAATGTCGTGCTATCGATCATATCTGCATAATATGGTTAATAATATGAGTTAGATTGATAATAATAAGAGTAATAAGTGTAGTAATTGTCATGCTATCGATCATATCCGCATAATATGGTTAATAATATGAGTTAGATTGATAATAATAAGAGAAGTGAGTATAGTCATTGTCGTTCGATCGATCATATAAGCATAATATGGCTAATGATATGAGTTAGATTGATAATAATAAGAGTAATGAGTATACTAATTGTAGTTCTATCGATCATATCTGCATAATATGGTTAATAATATGAGTTAGATTGATAACAGTGAGCGTAATAAGTATAGTAATTGTCGTTCTGTCGATCACATAAGCATAATATGGTTAATAACATGAGTTAGATTGATAATAATAAGTGTAATGAGTACAGTAATTGTCGTTCTATCGATCATATAAGCATAATATGGCTAATAATATGAGTTAGATTGATAATAATAAGAGTAAGGAGTATACTAATTGTAGTTCTATCGATCATATCTGCATAATATGGTTAATAATATGAGTTACATTGATAACAGTGAGTGTAATAAGTATAGTAAGTGTCGTTCTATCGATCCTGTAAGCATAATATGGCTAATAATATGAGTTAGATTGATAATAATAAGAGAAGTGAGTATAGCCATTGTTGTTCGATCGATCATATAAGCATAATATGGCTAATGATATGAGTTAGATTGATAATAATAAGAGTAATAGGTATAGTAATTATCGTTGTACCGATCATATAAGCATAATATGGCTAATAATATGAGTTAGATTGATAATAATAAGAGAAATGAATATACTAATTGTAGTTCTATCGATCATATCTGAATAATATGGTTAATAATATGAGTTAGATTGATAATAATAAGAGTAATAAGTATAGTAAATGTCGTGCTATAGATGACATAAGCATAATGTTGCTAATAATATGAGTTAGATTGATAACAATGAGAGTAATAAGTATAGTAATGGTCGTTCTATCGATCATATGAGCATAATATGGTTAATAATATGAGTTAGATTGATAATAGTAAGTGTAATGAGTATAGTAATTGTCGTTCTGTCGATCATATAAGCATAATATGGCTAATAATATGAGTTGGGCCGATAATAATAAGAGTAATGAGTATAGTAATTGTCGTTCTATCGATCATATTTGCATAATATGGTTAATAATATGAGTTAGATTGATAACAGTGAGTGTAATAAGTATAGTAATTGTCGTTCTGTCGATCATATAAGCATAATATGGCTAATAATATGAGTTAGATTGATAATAATAAGGGAAATGAATATAGTAATTGTCGTTCTATCGATCATATAAGCTTAATATGGCTAATAATATGAGTTAGATTGATAATAATAAGAGTAAGGAGTATACTAATTGTAGTTCTATCGATCATATCTGCATACTATGGTTAATAATATGAGTTAGATTGATAACAGTTAGTGTAATAAGTATAGTAATTGTCGTTCTATCGATCATATAAGCATAATATGGCTAATAATATGAGTTAGATTGATAATAATAAGGGAAATGAATATAGTAATTGTCGTTCTATCGATCACATAAGCTTAATATGGCTAATAATATGAGTTAGATTGATAATAGTAAGTGTAATGAGTATAGTAATTGTCGTTCTGTCGATCATATAAGCACAATATGGCTAATAATATGAGTTGGGCCGATAATAATAAGAGTAATGAGTATAGTAATTGTCGTTCTATCGATCATATTTGCATAATATGGTTAATAATATGAGTTAGATTGATAACAGTGAGTGTAATAAGTATAGTAATTGTCGTTCTGTCGATCATATATGCATAATATGGCTAATAATATGAGTTAGATTGATAATAATAAGGGAAATGAATATAGTAGTTGTCGTTCTATCGATCATATAAGCTTAATATGGCTAATAATATGAGTTAGATTGATAATAATAAGAGTAAGGAGTATACTAATTGTAGTTCTATCGATCATATCTGCATATTATGGTTAATAATATGAGTTAGATTGATAACAGTTAGTGTAATAAGTATAGTAATTGTCGTTCTATCGATCATATAAGCATAATATGGCTAATAATATGAGTTAGATTGATAATAATAAGGGAAATGAATATAGTAATTGTCGTTCTATCGATCATATAAGCTTAATATGGCTAATAATATGAGTTAGATTGATAATAATAAGAGTAATGAGTATACTAATTGTAGTTCTATCCATCATATCCGCATAATATGGTTAATAATATGAGTTGGATTGATAATAATAAGAGTAATAAGTATAGTAAATGTCGTGCTATCGATCATATCTGCATAATATGGTTAATAATATGAGTTAGATTGATAATAATAAGAGTAATAAGTGTAGTAAATGTCGTGCTATCGATCATATCTGCATAATATGGTTAATAATATGAGTTAGATTGATAATAGTGTGTGTAAGAAGTATAGTAATTGTCGTTCTATCGATCACATAAGCATAATATGGCTAATAATATGAGTTAGATTGATAACAATGAGAGTAATAAGTATAGTAATTGTGGTTCTATCGATCATATTAGCATAATATGGTTAATAATATGAGTTAAATTGATAATAGTGAGTGTAATGAATATAGTAATTGTCGTTCTGTCGATCATATAAGCATAATATGGCTAATAATATGAGTTAGATTGATAATAATAAGAGTAATGAGTATACTAATTGTAGTTCTACCGATCATATCTGCATAATATGGTTAATAATATGAGTTAGATTGATAATAATAAGAGTAATAAGTATAGTAAATGTCGTGCTATAGATCATATCTGCATAATATGGTTAATAATATGAGTTAGATTGATAATAATAAGAGTAGTAAGTGTAGTAAATGTCGTGCTATCGATCATATCTGCATAATATGGTTAATAATATGAGTTAGATTGATAATAGTGAGTGTAATGAGTATAGTAATTGTCGTTCTGTCGATCACATAAGCATAATATGGCTAATAATCTGAGTTAGATTGATAATAATAAGAGTAATAAGTGTAGTAAATGGCGTGCTATCGATCATATCTGCATAATATGGTTAATAATATGAGTTAGATTCATAATAATAAGAGTAATAGGTATAGTAATTATCGTTCTACCGATCATATAAGCATAATATGGCTAATAATATGAGTTAGATTGATAATAATAAGAGTAAGGAGTATACTAATTGTAGTTCTATCGATCATATCTGCATAATATTGTTAATAATATGAGTTAGATTGATAACAATAAGAGTAATAAGTACAGTAAATGTCGTGCTATCCATCATATCTGCATAATATGGTTAATAATATGAGTTAGATTGATAATAGTGAGTGTAATAAGTATAGTAATTGTCGTTATATCGATCATATCTGCATAATATGGTTAATAATATGAGTTAGATTGATAATAGTGAGTGTAATAAGTATAGTAATTGTCGTTCTATCGATCATATCTGCATAATATTGTTAATAATATGAGTTAGATTGATAACAATAAGAGTAATAAGTACAGTAAATGTCGTGCTATCCATCATATCTGCATAATATGGTTAATAATATGAGTTAGATTGATAATAGTGAGTGTAATAAGTATAGTAATTGTCGTTATATCGATCATATCTGCATAATATGGTTAATAATTTGAGTTAGATTGATAATAATAAGAGAAATGAATATACTAATTGTCGTTCTATCGATCATATTTGCATAATATGGTTAATAATATGAGTTAGATTGATAACAGTGAGTGTAATAAGTATAGTAATTGTCGTTCTGTCGATCATATAAGCATAATATGGCTAATAATATGAGTTAGATTGATAATAATAAGGGAAATGAATATAGTAGTTGTCGTTCTATCGATCATATAAGCTTAATATGGCTAATAATATGAGTTAGATTGATAATAATAAGAGTAAGGAGTATACTAATTGTAGTTCTATCGATCATATCTGCATATTATGGTTAATAATATGAGTTAGATTGATAACAGTTAGTGTAATAAGTATAGTAATTGTCGTTCTATCGATCATATAAGCATAATATGGCTAATAATATGAGTTAGATTGATAATAATAAGGGAAATGAATATAGTAATTGTCGTTCTGTCGATCATATAAGCATAATATGGCTAATAATATGAGTTAGATTGATAATAATAAGAGTAATGAGTATACTAATTGTAGTTCTATCGACCATATCTGCATAATATGGTTAATAATATGAGTTAGATTGATAATAATAAGAGTAATAAGTATAGTAAATGTCGTGCTATAGATCATATCTGCATAATATGGTTAATAATATGAGTTAGATTGATAATAATAAGAGTAGTAAGTGTAGTAAATGTCGTGCTATCGATCATATCTGCATAATATGGTTAATAATATGAGTTAGATTGATAATAGTGAGTGTAATGAGTATAGTAATTGTCGTTCTGTCGATCACATAAGCATAATATGGCTAATAATCTGAGTTAGATTGATAATAATAAGAGTAATAAGTGTAGTAAATGGCGTGCTATCGATCATATCTGCATAATATGGTTAATAATATGAGTTAGATTCATAATAATAAGAGTAATAGGTATAGTAATTATCGTTCTACCGATCATATAAGCATAATATGGCTAATAATATGAGTTAGATTGATAATAATAAGAGAAATGAATATACTAATTGTCGTTCTATCGATCATATAAGCATAATATGGCTAATAATATGAGTTAGATTGATAATAATAAGAGTAAGGAGTATACTAATTGTAGTTCTATCGATCATATCTGCATAATATTGTTAATAATATGAGTTAGATTGATAACAATAAGAGTAATAAGTACAGTAAATGTCGTGCTATCCATCATATCTGCATAATATGGTTAATAATATGAGTTAGATTGATAATAGTGAGTGTAATAAGTATAGTAATTGTCGTTATATCGATCATATCTGCATAATATGGTTAATAATATGAGTTAGATTGATAATAGTGAGTGTAATAAGTATAGTAATTGTCGTTCTATCGATCATATCTGCATAATATTGTTAATAATATGAGTTAGATTGATAACAATAAGAGTAATAAGTACAGTAAATGTCGTGCTATCGATCATATCTGCATAATATGGTTAATAATATGAGTTAGATTCATAATAATAAGAGTAATAGGTATAGTAATTATCGTTCTACCGATCATATAAGCATAATATGGCTAATAATATGAGTTAGATTGATAATAATAAGGGAAATGAATATAGTAGTTGTCGTTCTATCGATCATATAAGCTTAATATGGCTAATAATATGAGTTAGATTGATAATAATAAGAGTAAGGAGTATACTAATTGTAGTTCTATCGATCATATCTGCATATTATGGTTAATAATATGAGTTAGATTGATAACAGTTAGTGTAATAAGTATAGTAATTGTCGTTCTATCGATCATATAAGCATAATATGGCTAATAATATGAGTTAGATTGATAATAATAAGGGAAATGAATATAGTAATTGTCGTTCTATCGATCATATAAGCTTAATATGGCTAATAATATGAGTTAGATTGATAATAATAAGAGTAATGAGTATACTAATTGTAGTTCTATCCATCATATCCGCATAATATGGTTAATAATATGAGTTGGATTGATAATAATAAGAGTAATAAGTATAGTAAATGTCGTGCTATCGATCATATCTGCATAATATGGTTAATAATATGAGTTAGATTGATAATAATAAGAGTAATAAGTGTAGTAAATGTCGTGCTATCGATCATATCTGCATAATATGGTTAATAATATGAGTTAGATTGATAATAGTGTGTGTAAGAAGTATAGTAATTGTCGTTCTATCGATCACATAAGCATAATATGGCTAATAATATGAGTTAGATTGATAACAATGAGAGTAATAAGTATAGTAATTGTGGTTCTATCGATCATATTAGCATAATATGGTTAATAATATGAGTTAAATTGATAATAGTGAGTGTAATGAATATAGTAATTGTCGTTCTGTCGATCATATAAGCATAATATGGCTAATAATATGAGTTAGATTGATAATAATAAGAGTAATGAGTATACTAATTGTAGTTCTACCGATCATATCTGCATAATATGGTTAATAATATGAGTTAGATTGATAATAATAAGAGTAATAAGTATAGTAAATGTCGTGCTATAGATCATATCTGCATAATATGGTTAATAATATGAGTTAGATTGATAATAATAAGAGTAGTAAGTGTAGTAAATGTCGTGCTATCGATCATATCTGCATAATATGGTTAATAATATGAGTTAGATTGATAATAGTGAGTGTAATGAGTATAGTAATTGTCGTTCTGTCGATCACATAAGCATAATATGGCTAATAATCTGAGTTAGATTGATAATAATAAGAGTAATAAGTGTAGTAAATGGCGTGCTATCGATCATATCTGCATAATATGGTTAATAATATGAGTTAGATTCATAATAATAAGAGTAATAGGTATAGTAATTATCGTTCTACCGATCATATAAGCATAATATGGCTAATAATATGAGTTAGATTGATAATAATAAGAGTAAGGAGTATACTAATTGTAGTTCTATCGATCATATCTGCATAATATTGTTAATAATATGAGTTAGATTGATAACAATAAGAGTAATAAGTACAGTAAATGTCGTGCTATCCATCATATCTGCATAATATGGTTAATAATATGAGTTAGATTGATAATAGTGAGTGTAATAAGTATAGTAATTGTCGTTATATCGATCATATCTGCATAATATGGTTAATAATATGAGTTAGATTGATAATAGTGAGTGTAATAAGTATAGTAATTGTCGTTCTATCGATCATATCTGCATAATATTGTTAATAATATGAGTTAGATTGATAACAATAAGAGTAATAAGTACAGTAAATGTCGTGCTATCCATCATATCTGCATAATATGGTTAATAATATGAGTTAGATTGATAATAGTGAGTGTAATAAGTATAGTAATTGTCGTTATATCGATCATATCTGCATAATATGGTTAATAATTTGAGTTAGATTGATAATAATAAGAGAAATGAATATACTAATTGTCGTTCTATCGATCATATTTGCATAATATGGTTAATAATATGAGTTAGATTGATAATAATAAGAGTAATGAGTATACTAATTGTAGTTCTATCGACCATATCTGCATAATATGGTTAATAATATGAGTTAGATTGATAATAATAAGAGTAATAAGTATAGTAAATGTCGTGCTATAGATCATATCTGCATAATATGGTTAATAATATGAGTTAGATTGATAATAATAAGAGTAGTAAGTGTAGTAAATGTCGTGCTATCGATCATATCTGCATAATATGGTTAATAATATGAGTTAGATTGATAATAGTGAGTGTAATGAGTATAGTAATTGTCGTTCTGTCGATCACATAAGCATAATATGGCTAATAATCTGAGTTAGATTGATAATAATAAGAGTAATAAGTGTAGTAAATGGCGTGCTATCGATCATATCTGCATAATATGGTTAATAATATGAGTTAGATTCATAATAATAAGAGTAATAGGTATAGTAATTATCGTTCTACCGATCATATAAGCATAATATGGCTAATAATATGAGTTAGATTGATAATAATAAGAGAAATGAATATACTAATTGTCGTTCTATCGATCATATAAGCATAATATGGCTAATAATATGAGTTAGATTGATAATAATAAGAGTAAGGAGTATACTAATTGTAGTTCTATCGATCATATCTGCATAATATTGTTAATAATATGAGTTAGATTGATAACAATAAGAGTAATAAGTACAGTAAATGTCGTGCTATCCATCATATCTGCATAATATGGTTAATAATATGAGTTAGATTGATAATAGTGAGTGTAATAAGTATAGTAATTGTCGTTATATCGATCATATCTGCATAATATGGTTAATAATATGAGTTAGATTGATAATAGTGAGTGTAATAAGTATAGTAATTGTCGTTCTATCGATCATATCTGCATAATATTGTTAATAATATGAGTTAGATTGATAACAATAAGAGTAATAAGTACAGTAAATGTCGTGCTATCGATCATATCTGCATAATATGGTTAATAATATGAGTTAGATTCATAATAATAAGAGTAATAGGTATAGTAATTATCGTTCTACCGATCATATAAGCATAATATGGCTAATAATATGAGTTAGATTGATAATAATAAGAGAAATGAATATACTAATTGTCGTTCTATCGATCATATAAGCATAATATGGCTAATAATATGAGTTAGATTGATAATAATAAGAGTAAGGAGTATACTAATTGTAGTTCTATCGATCATATCTGCATAATATTGTTAATAATATGAGTTAGATTGATAAGAATAAGAGTAATAAGTACAGTAAATGTCGTGCTATCCATCATATCTGCATAATATGGTTAATAATATGAGTTAGATTGATAATAGTGAGTGTAATAAGTATAGTAATTGTCGTTCTATCGATCACATAAGCATAATATGGCTAATAATATGAGTTAGATTGATAACAATGAGAGTAATAAGTATAGTAATTGTGGTTCTATCGATCATATTAGCATAATATGGTTAATAATATGAGTTAAATTGATAATAGTGAGTGTAATGAATATAGTAATTGTCGTTCTGTCGATCATATAAGCATAATATGGCTAATAATATGAGTTAGATTGATAATAATAAGAGTAATGAGTATACTAATTGTAGTTCTATCGACCATATCTGCATAATATGGTTAATAATATGAGTTAGATTGATAATAATAAGAGTAATATGTATAGTAAATGTCGTGCTATAGATCATATCTGCATAATATGGTTAATAATATGAGTTAGATTGATAATAATAAGAGTAGTAAGTGTAGTAAATGTCGTGCTATCGATCATATCTGCATAATATGGTTAATAATATGAGTTAGATTGATAATAGTGAGTGTAATGAGTATAGTAATTGTCGTTCTGTCGATCACATAAGCATAATATGGCTAATAATCTGAGTTAGATTGATAATAATAAGAGTAATAAGTGTAGTAAATGGCGTGCTATCGATCATATCTGCATAATATGGTTAATAATATGAGTTAGATTCATAATAATAAGAGTAATAGGTATAGTAATTATCGTTCTACCGATCATATAAGCATAATATGGCTAATAATATGAGTTAGATTGATAATAATAAGAGAAATGAATATACTAATTGTCGTTCTATCGATCATATAAGCATAATATGGCTAATAATATGAGTTAGATTGATAATAATAAGAGTAAGGAGTATACTAATTGTAGTTCTATCGATCATATCTGCATAATATTGTTAATAATATGAGTTAGATTGATAACAATAAGAGTAATAAGTACAGTAAATGTCGTGCTATCCATCATATCTGCATAATATGGTTAATAATATGAGTTAGATTGATAATAGTGAGTGTAATAAGTATAGTAATTGTCGTTATATCGATCATATCTGCATAATATGGTTAATAATATGAGTTAGATTGATAATAGTGAGTGTAATAAGTATAGTAATTGTCGTTCTATCGATCATATCTGCATAATATTGTTAATAATATGAGTTAGATTGATAACAATAAGAGTAATAAGTACAGTAAATGTCGTGCTATCGATCATATCTGCATAATATGGTTAATAATATGAGTTAGATTCATAATAATAAGAGTAATAGGTATAGTAATTATCGTTCTACCGATCATATAAGCATAATATGGCTAATAATATGAGTTAGATTGATAATAATAAGAGAAATGAATATACTAATTGTCGTTCTATCGATCATATAAGCATAATATGGCTAATAATATGAGTTAGATTGATAATAATAAGAGTAAGGAGTATACTAATTGTAGTTCTATCGATCATATCTGCATAATATTGTTAATAATATGAGTTAGATTGATAAGAATAAGAGTAATAAGTACAGTAAATGTCGTGCTATCCATCATATCTGCATAATATGGTTAATAATATGAGTTAGATTGATAATAGTGAGTGTAATAAGTATAGTAATTGTCGTTATATCGATCATATCTGCATAATATGGTTAATAATATGAGTTAGATTGATAATAGTGAGTGTAATAAGTATAGTAATTGTCGTTCTATCGATCATATCTGCATAATATTGTTAATAATATGAGTTAGATTGATAACAATAAGAGTAATAAGTACAGTAAATGTCGTGCTATCCATCATATCTGCATAATATGGTTAATAATATGAGTTAGATTGATAATAGTGAGTGTAATAAGTATAGTAATTGTCGTTATATCGATCATATCTGCATAATATTGTTAATAATTTGAGTTAGATTGATAATAGTGAGTGTAATAAGTATAGTAATTGTCGTTCTATCGATCATATTAGCATGATATGGTTAATAACATGAGTTAGATTGATAATAATAAGTGTAATGAGTACAGTAATTGTCGTTCTATCGATCATATAAGCATAATATGGCTAATAATATGAGTTAGATTGATAATAATAAGAGTAATTAGTATAGTAATTGTCGTCTATCGATCATATAAGCATAATATGGCTAATAATATGAGTTAGGCTGATAATAATGAGAGTAATAAGTATAGTAATAGTCGTTCTGTCGATCATATAAGCATAATATGGCTAATAATATGAGTTAGATTGATAACAATAAGGGAAATGAATATAGTAATTGTCGTTCTATCGATCATATAAGCTTAATATGGCTAATAATATGAGTTAGATTGATAATAATAAGAGTAATGAGTATACTAATTGTAGTTCTATCGATCATATCTGCATAATATGGTTAATAATATGAGTTAGATTGATAATAATAAGAGTAATAAGTATAGTAAATGTCGTGCTATCGATCATATCTGCATAATATGGTTAATAATATGAGTTAGATTGATAATAATAAGAGTAATAAGTGTAGTAATTGTCATGCTATCGATCATATCCGCATAATATGGTTAATAATATGAGTTAGATTGATAATAGTGAGTGTAATAGGTATAGTAATTGTCGTTCTATCGATCATATTAGTATAATATGGTTAATAATATGAGTTAGATTGATAATAATAAGAGAAGTGAGTATAGTCATTGTCGTTCGATCGATCATATAAGCATAATATGGCTAATGATATGAGTTAGATTGATAATAATAAGAGTAATGAGTATACTAATTGTAGTTCTATCGATCATATCTGCATAATATGGTTAATAATATGAGTTAGATTGATAACAGTGAGCGTAATGAGTATAGTAATTGTCGTTCTGTCGATCACATAAGCATAATATGGCTAATAATCTGAGTTAGATTGATAATAATAAGAGTAATAAGTGTAGTAAATGGCGTGCTATCGATCATATCTGCATAATATGGTTAATAATATGAGTTAGATTGATAACAGTGAGCGTAATGAGTATAGTAATTGTCGTTCTGTCGATCACATAAGCATAATATGGCTAATAATCTGAGTTAGATTGATAATAATAAGAGTAATAAGTGTAGTAAATGGCGTGCTATCGATCATATCTGCATAATATGGTTAATAATATGAGTTAGATTCATAATAATAAGAGTAATAAGTATAGTAATTGTCCTCCTATCGATCACATAAGCATAATATGGCTAATAATATGAGTTAGATTGATAATAATGAGAGTAATAAGTACAGTAGTTGTCGTTCTATCGATCATATAAGCATAATATGGCTAACAATATGAGTTAGATTGATAATAATAAGAGTAATGAGTATAGTAATTGTCGTTCTATCGATCATATTTGCATAATGTGGTTTATAATATGAGTTAGATTGATAACAGTGAGTGTAATAAGTATAGTAATTGTCTTTCTATCGATCATATAAGCATAATATGGCTAATAATATGAGTTAGATTGATAATAATAAGAGAAATGAATATAGTAATTGTCGTTCTATCGATCATATAAGCATAATATGGCTAATAATATGAGTTAGATTGATAATAATAAGAGTAAGCAGTATACTAATTGTAGTTCTATCGATCATGTCTGCATAATATGGTTAATAATATGAGTTAGATTGATAACAATAAGAGTAATAAGTATAGTAAATGTCGTGCTATCGATCATATCTGCATAATATGGTTAATAATATGAGTTAGATTGATAATAGTGAGTGTAATAAGTATAGTAATTGTCGTTCTATCGACAATATTAGCATAATATGGCTAATAATATGAGTTAGATTGATAATAATAAGAGAAGTGAGTATAGTCATTGTCGTTCAATCGACCATATAAGCATAATATGGCTAATAATATGAGTAAGATTGATAATAATAAGAGAAGTGAGTATAGTCATTGTCGTTCTATCGATCATATAAGCATAATATGGCAAATAATATGAGTAAGATTGATAATAATAAGAGATGTGAGTATAGTCATTGTCGTTCGATCAATCATATAAGCATAATATGGCTAATGATATGAGTTAGATTGATAATAATACGAGTAATGAGTATACTAATTGTAGTTCTATCGATCATATCTGCATAATATGGTTAATAATATGAGTTAGATTGATAACAGTAAGAGTAATAAGTACAGTAAATGTCGTGCTATCGATCATATCTGTATAATATGGTTAATAATATGAGTTAGATTCATAATAATAAGAGTAATAAGTATAGTAATTGTCGTTCTATCGATCATATGTGCATAATATGGTTAATAATATGAGTTAGATTGATAACAGTGAGCGTAATAAGTATAGTAATTGTCGTTCTGTCGATCACATAAGCATAATATGGCTAATAATCTGTGTTAGATTGATAATAATAAGAGTAATAAGTGTAGTAAATGGCGTGCTATCGATCATATCCGCCAAATATGGTTAAATATATGAGTTAGATTCATAATAATAAGAGTAATAAGTATGGTAATTGTTCTTCTATCGATCACATAAGCATAATATGGCTAATGATATGAGTTAGATTGATAATAATAAGAGTAATAGGTATAGTAATTATCGTTCTACCGATCATATAAGCATAATATGGCTAATAATATGAGTTAGATTGATAATAATAAGAGTAATGAGTATACTAATTGTAGTTCTATCGATCATATCTGCATAATATGGTTAATAATATGAGTTAGATCGATAACAGTGAGTGTAATAAGTATAGTAATTGTCGTTCTGTCGATCATATTAGCATAATATGGCTAATAATATGAGTTAGATTGATAATAATAAGAGAAGTGAGTATAGTCATTGTCGTTCAATCGACCATATAAGCATAATATGGCTAATAATATGAGTAAGATTGATAAGAATAAGAGAAGTGAGTATAGTCATTGTCGTTCTATCGATCATATAAGCATAATATGGCTAATAATATGAGTAAGATTGATAATAATAAGAGAAGTGAGTATAGTCATTGTCGTTCGATCAATCATATAAGCATAATATGGCTAATGATATGAGTTAGATTGATAATAATACGAGTAATGAGTATACTAATTGTAGTTCTATCGATCATATCTGCATAATATGGTTAATAATATGAGTTAGATTGATAACAGTAAGAGTAATAAGTACAGTAAATGTCGTGCTATCGATCATATCTGTATAATATGGTTAATAATATGAGTTAGATTCATAATAATAAGAGTAATAAGTATAGTAATTGTCGTTCTATCGATCATATGTGCATAATATGGTTAATAATATGAGTTAGATTGATAACAGTGAGCGTAATAAGTATAGTAATTGTCGTTCTCTCGATCACATAAGCATAATATGGCTAATAATCTGTGTTAGATTGATAATAATAAGAGTAATAAGTGTAGTAAATGGCGTGCTATCGATCATATCCGCCAAATATGGTTAAATATATGAGTTAGATTCATAATAATAAGAGTAATAAGTATGGTAATTGTTCTTCTATCGATCACATAAGCATAATATGGCTAATGATATGAGTTAGATTGATAATAATAAGAGTAATAGGTATAGTAGTTATCGTTCTACCGATCATATAAGCATAATATGGCTAATAATATGAGTTAGATTGATAATAATAAGAGTAATGAGTATACTAATTGTAGTTCTATCGATCATATCTGCATAATATGGTTAATAATATGAGTTAGATCGATAACAGTGAGTGTAATAAGTATAGTAATTGTCGTTCTGTCGATCATATTAGCATAATATGGCTAATAATATGAGTTAGATTGATAATAATAAGAGAAGTGAGTATAGTCATTGTCGTTCAATCGACCATATAAGCATAATATGGCTAATAATATGAGTAAGATTGATAATAATAAGAGAAGTGAGTATAGTCATTGTCGTTCTATCGATCATATAAGCATAATATGGCTAATAATATGAGTAAGATTGATAATAATAAGAGAAGTGAGTATAGTCATTGTCGTTCGATCAATCATATAAGCATAATATGGCTAATGATATGAGTTAGATTGATAATAATACGAGTAATGAGTATACTAATTGTAGTTCTATCGATCATATCTGCATAATATGGTTAATAATATGAGTTAGATTGATAACAGTAAGAGTAATAAGTACAGTAAATGTCGTGCTATCGATCATATCTGTATAATATGGTTAATAATATGAGTTAGATTCATAATAATAAGAGTAATAAGTATAGTAATTGTCGTTCTATCGATCATATGTGCATAATATGGTTAATAATATGAGTTAGATTGATAACAGTGAGCGTAATAAGTATAGTAATTGTCGTTCTCTCGATCACATAAGCATAATATGGCTAATAATCTGAGTTAGATTGATAATAATAAGAGTAATAAGTGTAGTAAATGGCGTGCTATCGATCATAACCGCATAATATGGTTAAATATATGAGTTAGATTCATAATAATAAGAGTAATAAGTATAGTAATTGTCCTTCTATCGATCACATAAGCATAATATGGCTAATGATATGAGTTAGATTGATAATAATAAGAGTAATAAGTATAGTAATTGTCGTTCTATCGATGACATAAGCATAATATGGCTAATAATATGAGTTAGATTGATAACAATGAGAGTAATAAGTATAGTAATGGTCGTTCTATCGATCATATGAGCATAATATGGTTAATGATATGAGTTAGATTGATAATAGTAAGTGTAATGAGTATAGTAATTGTCGTTCTGTCGATCATATAAGCATAATATGGCTAATAATATGAGTTGGGCCGATAATAATAAGAGTAATGAGTATAGTAATTGTCGTTCTATCGATCATATTTGCATAATATGGTTAATAATATGAGTTAGATTGATAACAGTGAGTGTAATAAGTATAGTAATTGTCGTTCTGTCGATCATATAAGCATAATATGGCTAATAATATGAGTTAGATTGATAATAATAAGGGAAATGAATATAGTAATTGTCGTTCTATCGATCATATAAGCTTAATATGGCTAATAATATGAGTTAGATTGATAATAATAAGAGTAAGGAGTATACTAATTGTAGTTCTATCGATCATATCTGCATATTATGGTTAATAATATGAGTTAGATTGATAATAATAAGAGTAATAAGTATAGTAAATGTGCTATCGATCATATCTGCATAATATGGTTAATAATATGAGTTAGATTGATAACAGTGAGCGTAATAAGTATAGTAATTGTCGTTCTGTCGATCACATAAGCATAATATGGCTAATAATCTGTGTTAGATTGATAATAATAAGAGTAATAAGTGTAGTAAATGGCGTGCTATCGATCATATCCGCCAAATATGGTTAAATATATGAGTTAGATTCATAATAATAAGAGTAATAAGTATGGTAATTGTCCTTCTATCGATCACATAAGCATAATATGGCTAATGATATGAGTTAGATTGATAATAATAAGAGTAATAGGTATAGTAATTATCGTTCTACCGATCATATAAGCATAATATGGCTAATAATATGAGTTAGATTGATAATAATAAGAGTAATAAGTATAGTAATTGTCGTTCTATCGATCATATAAGCATAATATGGCTAATAATATGAGTTAGATTGATAATAATAAGAGTAATGAGTATACTAATTGTAGTTCTATCGATCATATCTGCATAATATGGTTAATAATATGAGTTAGATTGATAACAGTGAGTGTAATAAGTATAGTGATTGTCGTTCTGTCGATCATATTAGCATAATATGGCTAATAATATGAGTTAGATTGATAATAATAAGAGAAGTGAGTATAGTCATTGTCGTTCAATCGACCATATAAGCATAATATGGGTAATAATATGAGTAAGATTGATAATAATAAGAGAAGTGAGTATAGTCATTGTCGTTCTATCGATCATATAAGCATAATATGGCTAATAATATGAGTAAGATTGATAATAATAAGAGAAGTGAGTATAGTCATTGTCGTTCGATCAATCATATAAGCATAATATGGCTAATGATATGAGTTAGATTGATAATAATACGAGTAATGAGTATACTAATTGTAGTTCTATCGATCGTATCTGCATAATATGGTTAATAATATGAGTTAGATTGATAACAGTAAGAGTAATAAGTACAGTAAATGTCGTGCTATCGATCATATCTGTATAATATGGTTAATAATATGAGTTAGATTCATAATAATAAGAGTAATAAGTATAGTAATTGTCGTTCTATCGATCATATGTGCATAATATGGTTAATAATATGAGTTAGATTGATAACAGTGAGCGTAATAAGTATAGTAATTGTCGTTCTGTCGATCACATAAGCATAATATGGCTAATAATCTGAGTTAGATTGATAATAATAAGAGTAATAAGTGTAGTAAATGGCGTGCTATCGATCATATCCGCATAATATGGTTAAATATATGAGTTAGATTCATAATAATAAGAGTAATAAGTATAGTAATTGTCCTTCTATCGATCACATAAGCATAATATGGCTAATGATATGAGTTAGATTGATAATAATAAGAGTAATAGGTATAGTAATTATCGTTCTACCGATCATATAAGCATAATATGGCTAATAATATGAGTTAGATTGATAATAATAAGAGTAATAAGTATAGTAATTGTCGTTCTATCGATCATATAAGCATAATATGGCTAATAATATGGGTTAGATTGATAATAATAAGAGTAATGAGTATACTAATTGTAGTTCTATCGATCATATCTGCATAATATGGTTAATAACATGAGTTAGATTGATAACAATAAGAGTAATAAGTATAGTAAATGTCGTGCTATCGATCATATCTGCATAATATGGTTAATAATATGAGTTAGATTCATAATAATAAGAGTAATAAGTATAGTAATTGTCGTTCTATCGATGACATAAGCATAATATGGCTAATAATATGAGTTAGATTGTTAACAATGAGAGTAATAAGTATAGTAATGGTCGTTCTATCGATCATATGAGCATAATATGGTTAATGATATGAGTTAGATTGATAATAGTAAGTGTAATGAGTATAGTAATTGTCGTTCTGTCGATCATATAAGCATAATATGGCTAATAATATGAGTTGGGCCGATAATAATAAGAGTAATGAGCATAGTAATTGTCGTTCTATCGATCATATTTGCATAATATGGTTAATAATATGAGTTAGATTGATAACAGTGAGTGTAATAAGTATAGTAATTGTCGTTCTGTCGATCATATAAGCATAATATGGCTAATAATATGAGTTAGATTGATAATAATAAGGGAAATGAATATAGTAATTGTCGTTCTATCGATCATATAAGCTTAATATGGCTAATAATATGAGTTAGATTGATAATAATAAGAGTAAGGAGTATACTAATTGTAGTTCTATCGATCATATCTGCATATTATGGTTAATAATATGAGTTAGATTGATAATAATAAGAGTAATAAGTATAGTAAATGTCGTGCTATCGATCATATCTGCATAATATGGTTAATAATATGAGTTAGATTGATAATAATAAGAGTAATAAGTGTAGTAATTGTCATGCTATCGATCATATCCGCATAATATGGTTAATAATATGAGTTAGATTGATAATAGTGAGTGTAATAGGTATAGTAATTGTCGTTCTATCGATCATATTAGTATAATATGGTTAATAATATGAGTTAGATTGATAATAATAAGAGAAGTGAGTATAGTCATTGTCGTTCGATCGATCATATAAGCATAATATGGCTAATGATATGAGTTAGATTGATAATAATAAGAGTAATGAGTATACTAATTGTAGTTCTATCGATCATATCTGCATAATATGGTTAATAATATGAGTTAGATTGATAACAGTGAGCGTAATAAGTATACTAATTGTCGGTCTGTCGATCACATAAGCATAATATGGCTAATAATCTGAGTTAGATTGATAATAATAAGAGTAATAAGTGTAGTAAATGGCGTGCTATCGATCATATCCGCATAATATGGTTAAATATATGAGTTAGATTCATAATAATAAGAGTAATAAGTATAGTAATTGTCCTTCTATCGATCACATAAGCATAATATGGCTAATGATATGAGTTAGATTGATAATAATAAGAGTAATAGGTATAGTAATTGTCGTTCTATCGATCATATAAGCATAATATGGCTAATAATATGAGTTAGATTGATAATAATAAGAGTAATGAGTATACTAATTGTAGTTCTATCGATCATATCTGCATAATATGGTTAATAATATGAGTTAGATTGATAACAATAAGAGTAATAAGTATAGTAAATGTCGTGCTATCGATCATATCTGCATAATATGGTTAATAATATGAGTTAGATTCATAATAATAAGAGTAATAAGTATAGTAATTGTCGTTCTATCGATGACATAAGCATAATATGGCTAATAATATGAGTTAGATTGATAACAATGAGAGTAATAAGTATAGTAATGGTCGTTCTATCGATCATATGAGCATAATATGGTTAATAATATGAGTTAGATTGATAACAGTGAGCGTAATAAGTATAGTAATTGTCGTTCTGTCGATCACATAAGCATAATATGGCTAATAATCTGAGTTAGATTGATAATAATAAGAGTAATAAGTGTAGTAAATGGCGTGCTATCGATCATATCCGCATAATATGGTTAAATATATGAGTTAGATTCATAATAAGAAGAGTAATAAGTATAGTAATTGTCCTTCTATCGAACACATAAGCATAATATGGCTAATGATATGAGTTAGATTGATAATAACAAGAGTAATAGGTATAGTAATTATCGTTCTACCGATCATATAAGCATAATATGGCTAATAATATGAGTTAGATTGATAATAATAAGAGTAATAAGTATAGTAATTGTCGTTCTATCGATCATATAAGCATAATATGGCTAATAATATGAGCTAGATTGATAATAATAAGAGTAATGAGTATACTAATTGTAGTTCTATCGATCATATCTGCATAATATGGTTAATAATATGAGTTAGATTGATAACAATAAGAGTAATAAGTATAGTAAATGTCGTGCTATCGATCATATCTGCATAATATGGTTAATAATATGAGTTAGATTCATAATAATAAGAGTAATAAGTATAGTAATTGTCGTTCTATCGATGACATAAGCATAATATGGCTAATAATATGAGTTAGATTGATAACAATGAGAGTAATAAGTATAGTAATGGTCGTTCTATCGATCATATGAGCATAATATGGTTAATGATATGAGTTAGATTGATAATAGTAAGTGTAATGAGTATAGTAATTGTCGTTCTGTCGATCATATAAGCATAATATGGCTAATAATATGAGTTGGGCCGATAATAATAAGAGTAATGAGTATAGTAATTGTCGTTCTATCGATCATATTTGCATAATATGGTTAATAATATGAGTTAGATTGATAACAGTGAGTGTAATAAGTATAGTAATTGTCGTTCTGTCGATCATATAAGCATAATATGGCTAATAATATGAGTTAGATTGATAATAATAAGGGAAATGAATATAGTAATTGTCGTTCTATCGATCATATAAGCTTAATATGGCTAATAATATGAGTTAGATTGATAATAATAAGAGTAAGGAGTATACTAATTGTAGTTCTATCGATCATATCTGCATATTATGGTTAATAATATGAGTTAGATTGATAATAATAAGAGTAATAAGTATAGTAAATGTCGTGCTATCGATCATATCTGCATAATATGGTTAATAATATGAGTTAGATTGATAATAATAAGAGTAATAAGTGTAGTAATTGTCATGCTATCGAACATATCCGCATAATATGGTTAATAATATGAGTTAGATTGATAATAGTGAGTGTAATAGGTATAGTAATTGTCGTTCTATCGATCATATTAGTATAATATGGTTAATAATACGAGTTAGATTGATAATAATAAGAGAAGTGAGTATAGTCATTGTCGTTCGATCGATCATATAAGCATAATATGGCTAATGATATGAGTTAGATTGATAATAATAAGAGTAATGAGTATACCAATTGTAGTTCTATCGATCATATCTGCATAATATGGTTAATAATATGAGTTGGATTGATAATAATAAGAGTAATAAGTATAGTAAATGTCGTGCTATCGATCATATCTGCATAATATGGTTAATAATATGAGTTAGATTGATAATAATAAGAGTAGTAAGTGTAGTAAATGTCGTGCTATCGATCATATCTGCATAATATGGTTAATAATATGAGTTAGATTGATAACAGTGAGCGTAATAAGTATAGTAATTGTCGTTCTGTCGATCACATAAGCATAATATGGCTAATAATCTGAGTTAGATTGATAATAATAAGAGTAATAAGTGTAGTAAATGGCGTGCTATCGATCATATCCGCATAATATGGTTAAATATATGAGTTAGATTCATAATAATAAGAGTAATAAGTATAGTAATTGTCCTTCTATCGATCACATAAGCATAATATGGCTAATGATATGAGTTAGATTGATAATAATAAGAGTAATAGGTATAGTAATTATCGTTCTACCGATCATATAAGCATAATATGGCTAATAATATGAGTTAGATTGATAATAATAAGAGTAATAAGTATAGTAATTGTCGTTCTATCGATCATATAAGCATAATATGGCTAATAATATGGGTTAGATTGATAATAATAAGAGTAATGAGTATACTAATTGTAGTTCTATCGATCATATCTGCATAATATGGTTAATAACATGAGTTAGATTGATAACAATAAGAGTAATAAGTATAGTAAATGTCGTGCTATCGATCATATCTGCATAATATGGTTAATAATATGTGTTAGATTCATAATAATAAGAGTAATAAGTATAGTAATTGTCGTTCTATCGATGACATAAGCATAATATGGCTAATAATATGAGTTAGATTGATAACAATGAGAGTAATAAGTATAGTAATGGTCGTTCTATCGATCATATGAGCATAATATGGTTAATGATATGAGTTAGATTGATAATAGTAAGTGTAATGAGTATAGTAATTGTCGTTCTGTCGATCATATAAGCATAATATGGCTAATAATATGAGTTGGGCCGATAATAATAAGAGTAATGAGCATAGTAATTGTCGTTCTATCGATCATATTTGCATAATATGGTTAATAATATGAGTTAGATTGATAACAGTGAGTGTAATAAGTATAGTAATTGTCGTTCTGTCGATCATATAAGCATAATATGGCTAATAATATGAGTTAGATTGATAATAATAAGGGAAATGAATATAGTAATTGTCGTTCTATCGATCATATAAGCTTAATATGGCTAATAATATGAGTTAGATTGATAATAATAAGAGTAAGGAGTATACTAATTGTAGTTCTATCGATCATATCTGCATATTATGGTTAATAATATGAGTTAGATTGATAATAATAAGAGTAATAAGTATAGTAAATGTCGTGCTATCGATCATATCTGCATAATATGGTTAATAATATGAGTTAGATTGATAATAATAAGAGTAATAAGTGTAGTAATTGTCATGCTATCGAACATATCCGCATAATATGGTTAATAATATGAGTTAGATTGATAATAGTGAGTGTAATAGGTATAGTAATTGTCGTTCTATCGATCATATTAGTATAATATGGTTAATAATATGAGTTAGATTGATAATAATAAGAGAAGTGAGTATAGTCATTGTCGTTCGATCGATCATATAAGCATAATATGGCTAATGATATGAGTTAGATTGATAATAATAAGAGTAATGAGTATACTAATTGTAGTTCTATCGATCATATCTGCATAATATGGTTAATAATATGAGTTAGATTGATAACAGTGAGCGTAATAAGTATACTAATTGTCGGTCTGTCGATCACATATGCATAATATGGCTAATAATCTGAGTTAGATTGATAATAATAAGAGTAATAAGTGTAGAAAATGGCGTGCTATCGATCATATCCGCATAATATGGTTAAATATATGAGTTAGATTCATAATAATAAGAGTAATAAGTATAGTAATTGTCCTTCTATCGATCACATAAGCATAATATGGCTAATGATATGAGTTAGATTGATAATAATAAGAGTAATAGGTATAGTAATTGTCGTTCTATCGATCATATAAGCATAATATGGCTAATAATATGAGTTAGATTGATAATAATAAGAGTAATGAGTATACTAATTGTAGCTCTATCGATCATATCTGCATAATATGGTTAATAATATGAGTTAGATTGATAACAATAAGAGTAATAAGTATAGTAAATGTCGTGCTATCGATCATATCTGCATAATATGGTTAATAATATGAGTTAGATTCATAATAATAAGAGTAATACGTATAGTAATTGTCGTTCTATCGATGACATAAGCATAATATGGCTAATAATATGGGTTAGATTGATAATAATAAGAGTAATGAGTATACTAATTGTAGTTCTATCGATCATATCTGCATAATATGGTTAATAACATGAGTTAGATTGATAACAATAAGAGTAATAAGTATAGTAAATGTCGTGCTATCGATCATATCTGCATAATATGGTTAATAATATGAGTTAGATTCATAATAATAAGAGTAATAAGTATAGTAATTGTCGTTCTATCGATGACATAAGCATAATATGGCTAATAATATGAGTTAGATTGATAACAATGAGAGTAATAAGTATAGTAATGGTCGTTCTATCGATCATATGAGCATAATATGGTTAATGATATGAGTTAGATTGATAATAGTAAGTGTAATGAGTATAGTAATTGTCGTTCTGTCGATCATATAAGCATAATATGGCTAATAATATGAGTTGGGCCGATAATAATAAGAGTAATGAGCATAGTAATTGTCGTTCTATCGATCATATTTGCATAATATGGTTAATAATATGAGTTAGATTGATAACAGTGAGTGTAATAAGTATAGTAATTGTCGTTCTGTCGATCATATAAGCATAATATGGCTAATAATATGAGTTAGATTGATAATAATAAGGGAAATGAATATAGTAATTGTCGTTCTATCGATCATATAAGCTTAATATGGCTAATAATATGAGTTAGATTGATAATAATAAGAGTAAGGAGTATACTAATTGTAGTTCTATCGATCATATCTGCATATTATGGTTAATAATATGAGTTAGATTGATAATAATAAGAGTAATAAGTATAGTAAATGTCGTGCTATCGATCATATCTGCATAATATGGTTAATAATATGAGTTAGATTGATAATAATAAGAGTAATAAGTGTAGTAATTGTCATGCTATCGAACATATCCGCATAATATGGTTAATAATATGAGTTAGATTGATAATAGTGAGTGTAATAGGTATAGTAATTGTCGTTCTATCGATCATATTAGTATAATATGGTTAATAATATGAGTTAGATTGATAATAATAAGAGAAGTGAGTATAGTCATTGTCGTTCGATCGATCATATAAGCATAATATGGCTAATGATATGAGTTAGATTGATAATAATAAGAGTAATGAGTATACTAATTGTAGTTCTATCGATCATATCTGCATAATATGGTTAATAATATGAGTTAGATTGATAACAGTGAGCGTAATAAGTATACTAATTGTCGGTCTGTCGATCACATAAGCATAATATGGCTAATAATCTGAGTTAGATTGATAATAATAAGAGTAATAAGTGTAGTAAATGGCGTGCTATCGATCATATCCGCATAATATGGTTAAATATATGAGTTAGATTCATAATAATAAGAGTAATAAGTATAGTAATTGTCCTTCTATCGATCACATAAGCATAATATGGCTAATGATATGAGTTAGATTGATAATAATAAGAGTAATAGGTATAGTAATTGTCGTTCTATCGATCATATAAGCATAATATGGCTAATAATATGAGTTAGATTGATAATAATAAGAGTAATGAGTATACTAATTGTAGTTCTATCGATCATATCTGCATAATATGGTTAATAATATGAGTTAGATTGATAACAATAAGAGTAATAAGTATAGTAAATGTCGTGCTATCGATCATATCTGCATAATATGGTTAATAATATGAGTTAGATTCATAATAATAAGAGTAATACGTATAGTAATTGTCGTTCTATCGATGACATAAGCATAATATGGCTAATAATATGAGTTAGATTGATAACAATGAGAGTAATAAGTATAGTAATGGTCGTTCTATCGATCATATGAGCATAATATGGTTAATAATATGAGTTACATTGATAACAGTGAGCGTAATAAGTATAGTAATTGTCGTTCTGTCGATCACATAAGCATAATATGGCTAATAATCTGAGTTAGATTGATAATAATAAGAGTAATAAGTGTAGTAAATGGCGTGCTATCGATCATATCCGCATAATATGGTTAAATATATGAGTTAGATTCATAATAAGAAGAGTAATAAGTATAGTAATTGTCCTTCTATCGATAACATAAGCATAATATGGCTAATGATATGAGTTAGATTGATAATAATAAGAGTAATAGGTATAGTAATTATCATTCTACCGATCATATAAGCATAATATGGCTAATAATATGAGTTAGATTGATAATAATAAGAGTAATAAGTATAGTAATTGTCGTTCTATCGATCATATAAGCATAATATGGCTAATAATATGAGCTAGATTGATAATAATAAGAGTAATGAGTATACTAATTGTAGTTCTATCGATCATATCTGCATAATATGGTTAATAATATGAGTTAGATTGATAACAATAAGAGTAATAAGTATAGTAAATGTCGTGCTATCGATCATATCTGCATAATATGGTTAATAATATGAGTTAGATTCATAATAATAAGAGTAATAAGTATAGTAATTGTCGTTCTATCGATGACATAAGCATAATATGGCTAATAATATGAGTTAGATTGATAACAATGAGAGTAATAAGTATAGTAATGGTCGTTCTATCGATCATATGAGCATAATATGGTTAATGATATGAGTTAGATTGATAATAGTAAGTGTAATGAGTATAGTAATTGTCGTTCTGTCGATCATATAAGCATAATATGGCTAATAATATGAGTTGGGCCGATAATAATAAGAGTAATGAGTATAGTAATTGTCGTTCTATCGATCACATTTGCATAATATGGTTAATAATATGAGTTAGATTGATAACAGTGAGTGTAATAAGTATAGTAATTGTCGTTCTGTCGATCATATAAGCATAATATGGCTAATAATATGAGTTAGATTGATAATAATAAGGGAAATGAATATAGTAATTGTCGTTCTATCGATCATATAAGCTTAATATGGCTAATAATATGAGTTAGATTGATAATAATAAGAGTAAGGAGTATACTAATTGTAGTTCTATCGATCATATCTGCATATTATGGTTAATAATATGAGTTAGATTGATAATAATAAGAGTAATAAGTATAGTAAATGTCGTGCTATCGATCATATCTGCATAATATGGTTAATAATATGAGTTAGATTGATAATAATAAGAGTAATAAGTGTAGTAATTGTCATGCTATCGATCATATCCGCATAATATGGTTAATAATATGAGTTAGATTGATAATAATAAGAGTAATAAGTGTAGTAATTGTCATGCTATCGATCATATCCGCATAATATGGTTAATAATATGAGTTAGATTGATAATAGTGAGTGTAATAGGTATAGTAATTGTCGTTCTATCGATCATATTAGTATAATATGGTTAATAATATGAGTTAGATTGATAATAATAAGAGAAGTGAGTATAGTCATTGTCGTTCGATCGATCATATAAGCATAATATGGCTAATGATATGAGTTAGATTGATAATAATAAGAGTAATGAGTATACTAATTGTAGTTCTATCGATCATATCTGCATAATATGGTTAATAATATGAGTTAGATTCATAATAATAAGAGTAATAAGTATAGTAATTGTCGTTCTATCGATGACATAAGCATAATATGGCTAATAATATGAGTTAGATTGATAACAATGAGAGTAATAAGTATAGTAATGGTCGTTCTATCGATCATATGAGCATAATATGGTTAATAATATGAGTTAGATTGATAATAGTAAGTGTAAAGAGTATAGTAATTGTCGTTCTGTCGATCATATAAGCATAATATGGCTAATAATATGAGTTGGGCCGATAATAATAAGAGTAATGAGTATAGTAATTGTCGTTCTATCGATCATATTTGCATAATATGGTTAATAATATGAGTTAGATTGATAACAGTGAGTGTAATAAGTATAGTAATTGTCGTTCTGTCGATCATATAAGCATAATATGGCTAATAATATGAGTTAGATTGATAATAATAAGGGAAATGAATATAGTAATTGTCGTTCTATCGATCATATAAGCTTAATATGGCTAATAATATGAGTTAGATTGATAATAATAAGAGTAATGAGTATACTAATTGTAGTTCTATCGATCATATCTGCATAATATGGTTAATAATATGAGTTGGATTGATAATAATAAGAGTAATAAGTATAGTAAATGTCGTGCTATCGATCATATCTGCATAATATGGTTAATAATATGAGTTAGATTGATAATAATAAGAGTAGTAAGTGTAGTAAATGTCGTGCTATCGATCATATCTGCATAATATGGTTAATAATATGAGTTAGATTGATAATAGTGAGTGTAATGAGTATAGTAATTGTCGTTCTGTCGATCACATAAGCATAATATGGCTAATAATCTGAGTTAGATTGATAATAATAAGAGTAATAAGTGTAGTAAATGGCGTGCTATCGATCATATCCGCATAATATGGTTAATAATATGAGTTAGATTCATAATAATAAGAGTAATAAGTATAGTAATTGTCCTTCTATCGATCACATAAGCATAATATGGCTAATGACATGAGTTAGATTGATAATAATAAGAGTAATAGGTATAGTAATTATCGTTCTACCGATCATATAAGCATAATATGGCTAATAATATGAGTTAGATTGATAATAATAAGAGTAATAAGTATAGTAATTGTCGTTCTATCGATCATATAAGCATAATATGGCTAATAATATGAGTTAGATTGATAATAATAAGAGTAATGAGTATACTAATTGTAGTTCTATCGATCATATCTGCATAATATGGTTAATAATATGAGTTAGATTGATAACAATAAGAGTAATAAGTATAGTAAATGTCGTGCTATCGATCATATCTGCATAATATGGTTAATAATATGAGTTAGATTCATAATAATAAGAGTAATAAGTATAGTAATTGTCCTTCTATCGATCACATAAGCATAATATGGCTAATAATATGAGTTAGATTGATAATAATGAGAGTAAGAAGTATAGTAATTGTCGTTCTATCGATCATATTAGTATAATATGGCTAATAATATGAGTTAGGCTGATAATAATGAGAGTAATAAGTATAGTAATTGTCGTTCTGTCGATCATATAAGCATAATATGGCTAATAATATGAATTAGATTGATAATAATAAGAGAAATGAATATAGTAATTGTCGTTCTATCGATCATATTAGCATAATATGGCTAATAATATGAGTTAGATTGATAATAATAAGAGTAAGGAGTATACTAATTGTAGTTCTGTCGATCATATCTGCATAATATGGTTAATAATATGAGTTACATTGATAACAGTGAGTGTAATAAGTATAGTAATTGTCGTTCTATCGATCCTATAAGCATAATATGGCTAATAATATGAGTTAGATTGATAATAATAAGAGAAGTGAGTATAGCCATTGTTGTTCGATCGATCATATAAGCATAATATGGCTAATGATATGAGTTAGATTGATAATAATAAGAGTAATAGGTATAGTAATTATCGTTCTACCGATCATATAAGCATAATATGGCTAATAATATGAGTTAGATTGATAATAATAAGAGTAAGGAGTATACTAATTGTAGTTCTATCGATCATATCTGCATAATATTGTTAATAATATGAGTTAGATTGATAACAATAAGAGTAATAAGTACAGTAAATGTCGTGCTATCCATCATATCTGCATAATATGGTTAATAATATGAGTTAGATTGATAATAGTGAGTGTAATAAGTATAGTAATTGTCGTTATATCGATCATATCTGCATAATATGGTTAATAATATGAGTTAGATTGATAATAGTGACTGTAATAAGTATAGTAATTGTCGTTCTATCGATCATATCTGCATAATATTGTTAATAATATGAGTTAGATTGATAACAATAAGAGTAATAAGTACAGTAAATGTCGTGCTATCCATCATATCTGCATAATATGGTTAATAATATGAGTTAGATTGATAATAGTGAGTGTAATAAGTATAGTAATTGTCGTTATATCGATCATATCTGCATAATATGGTTAATAATATGAGTTAGATTGATAATAGTGAGTGTAATAAGTATAGTAATTGTCGTTCTATCGATCATATTAGCATGATATGGTTAATAACATGAGTTAGATTGATAATAATAAGTGTAATGAGTACAGTAATTGTCGTTCTATCGATCATATAAGCATAATATGGCTAATAATATGAGTTAGATTGATAATAATAAGAGTAATTAGTATAGTAATTGTCGTCTATCGATCATATAAGCATAATATGGTTAATAATATGAGTTAGGCTGATAATAATGAGAGTAATAAGTATAGTAATAGTCGTTCTGTCGATCATATAAGCATAATATGGCTAATAATATGAGTTAGATTGATAACAATAAGGGAAATGAATATAGTAATTGTCGTTCTATCGATCATATAAGCTTAATATGGCTAATAATATGAGTTAGATTGATAATAATAAGAGTAATAGGTATAGTAATTATCGTTCTACCGATCATATAAGCATAATATGGCTAATAATATGAGTTAGATTGATAATAATAAGAGTAATAAGTATAGTAATTGTCGTTCTATCGATCATATAAGCATAATATGGCTAATAATATGAGCTAGATTGATAATAATAAGAGTAATGAGTATACTAATTGTAGTTCTATCGATCATATCTGCATAATATGGTTAATAATATGAGTTAGATTGATAACAATAAGAGTAATAAGTATAGTAAATGTCGTGCTATCGATCATATCTGCATAATATGGTTAATAATATGAGTTAGATTCATAATAATAAGAGTAATAAGTATAGTAATTGTCGTTCTATCGATGACATAAGCATAATATGGCTAATAATATGAGTTAGATTGATAACAATGAGAGTAATAAGTATAGTAATGGTCGTTCTATCGATCATATGAGCATAATATGGTTAATGATATGAGTTAGATTGATAATAGTAAGTGTAATGAGTATAGTAATTGTCGTTCTGTCGATCATATAAGCATAATATGGCTAATAATATGAGTTGGGCCGATAATAATAAGAGTAATGAGTATAGTAATTGTCGTTCTATCGGTCATATTTGCATAATATGGTTAATAATATGAGTTAGATTGATAACAGTGAGTGTAATAAGTATAGTAATTGTCGTTCTGTCGATCATATAAGCATAATATGGCTAATAATATGAGTTAGATTGATAATAATAAGGGAAATGAATATAGTAATTGTCGTTCTATCGATCATATAAGCTTAATATGGCTAATAATATGAGTTAGATTGATAATAATAAGAGAAGTGAGTATAGTCATTGTCGTTCGATCGATCATATAAGCATAATATGGCTAATGATATGAGTTAGATTGATAATAATAAGAGTAATGAGTATACTAATTGTAGTTCTATCGATCATATCTGCATAATATGGTTAATAATATGAGTTAGATTCATAATAATAAGAGTAATAAGTATAGTAATTGTCGTTCTATCGATGACATAAGCATAATATGGCTAATAATATGAGTTAGATTGATAACAATGAGAGTAATAAGTATAGTAATGGTCGTTCTATCGATCATATGAGCATAATATGGTTAATAATATGAGTTAGATTGATAATAGTAAGTGTAAAGAGTATAGTAATTGTCGTTCTGTCGATCATATAAGCATAATATGGCTAATAATATGAGTTGGGCCGATAATAATAAGAGTAATGAGTATAGTAATTGTCGTTCTATCGATCATATTTGCATAATATGGTTAATAATATGAGTTAGATTGATAACAGTGAGTGTAATAAGTATAGTAATTGTCGTTCTGTCGATCATATAAGCATAATATGGCTAATAATATGAGTTAGATTGATAATAATAAGGGAAATGAATATAGTAATTGTCGTTCTATCGATCATATAAGCTTAATATGGCTAATAATATGAGTTAGATTGATAATAATAAGAGTAAGGAGTATACTAATTGTAGTTCTATCGATCATATCTGCATATTATGGTTAATAATATGAGTTAGATTGATAACAGTTAGTGTAATAAGTATAGTAATTGTCGTTCTATCGATCATATAAGCATAATATGGCTAATAATATGAGTTAGATTGATAATAATAAGGGAAATGAATATAGTAATTGTCGTTCTATCGATCATATAAGCTTAATATGGCTAATAATATGAGTTAGATTGATAATAATAAGAGTAATGAGTATACTAATTGTAGTTCTATCGATCATATCTGCATAATATGGTTAATAATATGAGTTGGATTGATAATAATAAGAGTAATAAGTATAGTAAATGTCGTGCTATCGATCATATCTGCATAATATGGTTAATAATATGAGTTAGATTGATAATAGTGAGTGTAATGAGTATAGTAATTGTCGTTCTGTCGATCACATAAGCATAATATGGCTAATAATCTGAGTTAGATTGATAATAATAAGAGTAATAAGTGTAGTAAATGGCGTGCTATCGATCATATCTGCATAATATGGTTAATAATATGAGTTAGATTCATAATAATAAGAGAAATAAGTATAGTAATTGTCCTTCTATCGATCACATAAGCATAATATGGCTAATAATATGAGTTAGATTGATAATAATGAGAGTAAGAAGTATAGTAATTGTCGTTCTATCGATCATATAAGCATAATATGGCTAATAATATGAGTTAGATTGATAATAATAAGAGAAATGAGTATAGTAATTGTCGTTCTATCGATCATATCTGCATAATATGGTTAATAATATGAGTTAGATTGATAATAGTGAGTGTAATAAGTATAGTAATTGTCGTTCTATCGATCATATTAGCATAATATGGCTTATAATATGAGTTAGGCTGATAATAATAAGAGTAATGAGTATACTAATTGTAGTTCTATCGATCATGTCTGCATAATATGGTTAATAATATGAGTTAGATTGATAACAATAAGAGTAATAAGTATAGTTATTGTCGTTCTATCGATCATATTAGCATAATATGGCTAATAATATGAGTTAGATTGATAATAATAAGAGAAGTGAGTATAGTCATTGTCGTTCGATCGATCATATAAGCATAATATGTCTAATAATATGAGTAAGATTGATAATAATAAGAGAAGTGAGTATAGTCATTGTCGTTCGATCGATCATATAAGCATAATATGGCTAATAATATGAGTAAGATTGATAATAATAAGAGAAGTGAGTATAGTCATTGTCGTTCGATCAATCATATAAGCATAATATGGCTAATGATATGAGTTAGATTGATAATAATAAGAGTAATGAGTATACTAATTGTAGTTCTATCGATCATAACTGCATAATATGGTTAATAATATGAGTTAGATTGATAACAGTAAGAGTAATAAGTACAGTAAATGTCGTGCTATCGATCATATCTGCATAATATGGTTAATACTATGAGTTAGATTCATAATAATAAGAGTAATAAGTATAGTAATTGTCGTTCTATCGATCATATGTGCATAATATGGTTAATAATATGAGTTAGATTGATAACAGTGAGCGTAATAAGTATAGTAATTGTCGTTCTGTCGATCACATAAGCATAATATGGCTAATAATCTGAGTTAGATTGATAATAATAAGAGTAATAAGTGTAGTAAATGGCGTGCTATCGATCATATCCGCATAATATGGTTAATAATATGAGTTAGATTCATAATAATAAGAGTAATAAGTATAGTAATTGTCCTTCTATCGATCACATAAGCATAATATGGCTAATGATATGAGTTAGATTGATAATAATAAGAGTAATAGGTATAGTAATTATCGTTCTACCGATCATATAAGCATAATATGGCTAATAATATGAGTTAGATTGATAATAATAAGAGTAATAAGTATAGTAATTGTCGTTCTATCGATCATATAAGCATAATATGGCTAATAATATGAGTTAGATTGATAATAATAAGAGTAATGAGTATACTAATTGTAGTTCTATCGATCATATCTGCATAATATGGTTAATAATATGAGTTAGATTGATAACAATAAGAGTAATAAGTATAGTAAATGTCGTGCTATCGATCATATCTGCATAATATGGTTAATAATATGAGTTAGATTCATAATAATAAGAGTAATAAGTATAGTAATTGTCCTTCTATCGATCACATAAGCATAATATGGCTAATAATATGAGTTAGATTGATAATAATGAGAGTAAGAAGTATAGTAATTGTCGTTCTATCGATCATATTAGCATAATATGGCTAATAATATGAGTTAGGCTGATAATAATGAGAGTAATAAGTATAGTAATTGTCGTTCTGTCGATCATATAAGCATAATATGGCTAATAATATGAATTAGATTGATAATAATAAGAGAAATGAATATAGTAATTGTCGTTCTATCGATCATATTAGCATAATATGGCTAATAATATGAGTTAGATTGATAATAATAAGAGTAAGGAGTATACTAATTGTAGTTCTGTCGATCATATCTGCATAATATGGTTAATAATATGAGTTACATTGATAACAGTGAGTGTAATAAGTATAGTAATTGTCGTTCTATCGATCCTATAAGCATAATATGGCTAATAATATGAGTTAGATTGATAATAATAAGAGAAGTGAGTATAGCCATTGTTGTTCGATCGATCATATAAGCATAATATGGCTAATGATATGAGTTAGATTGATAATAATAAGAGTAATAGGTATAGTAATTATCGTTCTACCGATCATATAAGCATAATATGGCTAATAATATGAGTTAGATTGATAATAATAAGAGAAATGAATATACTAATTGTCGTTCTATCGATCATATAAGCATAATATGGCTAATAATATGAGTTAGATTGATAATAATAAGAGTAAGGAGTATACTAATTGTAGTTCTATCGATCATATCTGCATAATATTGTTAATAATATGAGTTAGATTGATAACAATAAGAGTAATAAGTACAGTAAATGTCGTGCTATCCATCATATCTGCATAATATGGTTAATAATATGAGTTAGATTGATAATAGTGAGTGTAATAAGTATAGTAATTGTCGTTATATCGATCATATCTGCATAATATGGTTAATAATATGAGTTAGATTGATAATAGTGACTGTAATAAGTATAGTAATTGTCGTTCTATCGATCATATCTGCATAATATTGTTAATAATATGAGTTAGATTGATAACAATAAGAGTAATAAGTACAGTAAATGTCGTGCTATCCATCATATCTGCATAATATGGTTAATAATATGAGTTAGATTGATAATAGTGAGTGTAATAAGTATAGTAATTGTCGTTATATCGATCATATCTGCATAATATGGTTAATAATATGAGTTAGATTGATAATAGTGAGTGTAATAAGTATAGTAATTGTCGTTCTATCGATCATATTAGCATGATATGGTTAATAACATGAGTTAGATTGATAATAATAAGTGTAATGAGTACAGTAATTGTCGTTCTATCGATCATATAAGCATAATATGGCTAATAATATGAGTTAGATTGATAATAATAAGAGTAATTAGTATAGTAATTGTCGTCTATCGATCATATAAGCATAATATGGTTAATAATATGAGTTAGGCTGATAATAATGAGAGTAATAAGTATAGTAATAGTCGTTCTGTCGATCATATAAGCATAATATGGCTAATAATATGAGTTAGATTGATAACAATAAGGGAAATGAATATAGTAATTGTCGTTCTATCGATCATATAAGCTTAATATGGCTAATAATATGAGTTAGATTGATAATAATAAGAGTAATGAGTATACTAATTGTAGTTCTATCGATCATATCTGCATAATATGGTTAATAATATGAGTTAGATTGATAATAATAAGAGTAATAAGTATAGTAAATGTCGTGCTATCGATCATATCTGCATAATATGGTTAATAATATGAGTTAGATTGATAATAATAAGAGTAATAAGTGTAGTAATTGTCATGCTATCGATCATATCCGCATACTATGGTTAATAATATGAGTTAGATTGATAATAGTGAGTGTAATAGGTATAGTAATTGTCGTTCTATCGATCATATTAGTATAATATGGTTAATAATATGAGTTAGATTGATAATAATAAGAGAAGTGAGTATAGTCATTGTCGTTCGATCGATCATATAAGCATAATATGGCTAATGATATGAGTTAGATTGATAATAATAAGAGTAATGAGTATACTAATTGTAGTTCTATCGATCATATCTGCATAATATGGTTAATAATATGAGTTAGATTGATAACAGTGAGCGTAATGAGTATAGTAATTGTCGTTCTGTCGATCACATAAGCATAATATGGCTAATAATCTGAGTTAGATTGATAATAATAAGAGTAATAAGTGTAGTAAATGGCGTGCTATCGATCATATCTGCATAATATGGTTAATAATATGAGTTAGATTGATAACAGTGAGCGTAATGAGTATAGTAATTGTCGTTCTGTCGATCACATAAGCATAATATGGCTAATAATCTGAGTTAGATTGATAATAATAAGAGTAATAAGTGTAGTAAATGGCGTGCTATCGATCATATCTGCATAATATGGTTAATAATATGAGTTAGATTCATAATAATAAGAGTAATAAGTATAGTAATTGTCCTTCTATCGATCACATAAGCATAATATGGCTAATAATATGAGTTAGATTGATAATAATGAGAGTAATAAGTACAGTAGTTGTCGTTCTATCGATCATATAAGCATAATATGGCTAATAATATGAGTTAGATTGATAATAATAAGAGAAATGAGTATAGTAATTGTCTTTCTATCGATCATATCTGCATAATATGGTTAATAATATGAGTTAGATTGATAATAGTGAGTGTAATAAGTATAGTAATTGTCGTTCTATCGATCATATTAGCATAATATGGCTTATAATATGAGTTAGAGTGATAATAATAAGAGTAATAAGTGTAGTAAATGGCGTGCTATCGATCATATCCGCATAATATGGTTAAATATATGAGTTAGATTCATAATAATAAGAGTAATAAGTATAGTAATTGTCCTTCTATCGATCACATAAGCATAATATGGCTAATGATATGAGTTAGATTGATAATAATAAGAGTAATAGGTATAGTAATTATCGTTCTACCGATCATATAAGCATAATATGGCTAATAATATGAGTTAGATTGATAATAATAAGAGTAATAAGTATAGTAATTGTCGTTCTATCGATCATATAAGCATAATATGGCTAATAATATGAGTTAGATTGATAATAATAAGAGTAATGAGTATACTAATTGTAGTTCTATCGATCATATCTGCATAATATGGTTAATAATATTAGTTAGATTGATAACAATAAGAGTAATAAGTATAGTAAATGTCGTGCTATCGATCATATCTGCATAATATGGTTAATAATATGAGTTAGATTCATAATAATGAGAGTAATAAGTATAGTAATTGTCGTTCTATCGATGACATAAGCATAATATGGCTAATAATATGAGTTAGATTGATAACAATGAGAGTAATAAGTATAGTAATGGTCGTTCTATCGATCATATGAGCATAATAATGTTAATGATATGAGTTAGATTGATAATAGTAAGTGTAATGAGTATAGTAATTGTCGTTCTGTCGATCATATAAGCATAATATGGCTAATAATATGAGTTGGGCCGATAATAATAAGAGTAATGAGTATAGTAATTGTCGTTCTATCGATCATATTTGCATAATATGGTTAATAATATGAGTTAGATTGATAACAGTGAGTGTAATAAGTATAGTAATTGTCGTTCTGTCGATCATATAAGCATAATATGGCTAATAATATGAGTTAGATTGATAATAATAAGGGAAATGAATATAGTAATTGTCGTTCTATCGATCATATAAGCTTAATATGGCTCATAATATGAGTTAGATTGATAATAATAAGAGTAAGGAGTATACTAATTGTAGTTCTATCGATCATATCTGCATATTATGGTTAATAATATGAGTTAGATTGATAATAATAAGAGTAATAAGTATAGTAAATGTCGTGCTATCGATCATATCTGCATAATATGGTTAATAATATGAGTTAGATTGATAATAATAAGAGTAATAAGTGTAGTAATTGTCATGCTATCGATCATATCCGCATAATATGGTTAATAATATGAGTTAGATTGATAATAGTGAGTGTAATAGGTATAGTAATTGTCGTTCTATCGATCATATTAGTATAATATGGTTAATAATATGAGTTAGATTGATAATAATAAGAGAAGTGAGTATAGTCATTGTCGTTCGATCGATCATATAAGCATAATATGGCTAATGATATGAGTTAGATTGATAATAATAAGAGTAATGAGTATACTAATTGTAGTTCTATCGATCATATCTGCATATTATGGTTAATAATATGAGTTAGATTGATAACAGTTAGTGTAATAAGTATAGTAATTGTCGTTCTATCGATCATATAAGCATAATATGGCTAATAATATGAGTTAGATTGATAATAATAAGGGAAATGAATATAGTAATTGTCGTCCTATCGATCATATAAGCTTAATATGGCTAATAATATGAGTTAGATTGATAATAATAAGAGTAATGAGTATACTAATTGTAGTTCTATCGATCATATCTGCATAATATGGTTAATAATATGAGTTGGATTGATAATAATAAGAGTAATAATTATAGTAAATGTCGTGCTATCGATCATATCTGCATAATATGGTTAATAATATGAGTTAGATTGATAATAATAAGAGTAGTAAGTGTAGTAAATGTCGTGTAATCGATCAAATCTGCATAATATGGTTAATAATATGAGTTAGATTGATAATAGTGTGTGTAATAAGTATAGTAATTGTCGTTCTATCGATCACATAAGCATAATATGGCTAATAATATGAGTTAGGTTGATAACAATGAGAGTAATAAGTATAGTAATTGTCGTTCTATCGATCATATTAGCATAATATGGTTAATAATATGTGTTAAATTGATAATAGTGAGTGTAATGAATATAGTAATTGTCGTTCTGTCGATCATATAAGCATAATATGGCTAATAATATGAGTTAGATTGATAATAATAAGAGTAATGAGTATACTAATTGTAGTTCTATCGATCATATCTGCATAATATGGTTAATAATATGAGTTAGATTGATAATAATAAGCGTAATAAGTATAGTAAATGTCGTGCTATAGATCATATCTGCATAATATGGTTAATAATATGAGTTAGATTGATAATAGTGACTGTAATAAGTATAGTAATTGTCGTTCTATCGATCATATCTGCATAATATTGTTAATAATATGAGTTAGATTGATAACAATAAGAGTAATAAGTACAGTAAATGTCGTGCTATCCATCATATCTGCATAATATGGTTAATAATATGAGTTAGATTGATAATAGTGAGTGTAATAAGTATAGTAATTGTCGTTATATCGATCATATCTGCATAATATGGTTAATAATATGAGTTAGATTGATAATAGTGAGTGTAATAAGTATAGTAATTGTCGTTCTATCGATCATATTAGCATGATATGGTTAATAACATGAGTTAGATTGATAATAATAAGTGTAATGAGTACAGTAATTGTCGTTCTATCGATCATATAAGCATAATATGGCTAATAATATGAGTTAGATTGATAATAATAAGAGTAATTAGTATAGTAATTGTCGTCTATCGATCATATAAGCATAATATGGTTAATAATATGAGTTAGGCTGATAATAATGAGAGTAATAAGTATAGTAATAGTCGTTCTGTCGATCATATAAGCATAATATGGCTAATAATATGAGTTAGATTGATAACAATAAGGGAAATGAATATAGTAATTGTCGTTCTATCGATCATATAAGCTTAATATGGCTAATAATATGAGTTAGATTGATAATAATAAGAGTAATGAGTATACTAATTGTAGTTCTATCGATCATATCTGCATAATATGGTTAATAATATGAGTTAGATTGATAATAATAAGAGTAATAAGTATAGTAAATGTCGTGCTATCGATCATATCTGCATAATATGGTTAATAATATGAGTTAGATTGATAATAATAAGAGTAATAAGTGTAGTAATTGTCATGCTATCGATCATATCCGCATACTATGGTTAATAATATGAGTTAGATTGATAATAGTGAGTGTAATAGGTATAGTAATTGTCGTTCTATCGATCATATTAGTATAATATGGTTAATAATATGAGTTAGATTGATAATAATAAGAGAAGTGAGTATAGTCATTGTCGTTCGATCGATCATATAAGCATAATATGGCTAATGATATGAGTTAGATTGATAATAATAAGAGTAATGAGTATACTAATTGTAGTTCTATCGATCATATCTGCATAATATGGTTAATAATATGAGTTAGATTGATAACAGTGAGCGTAATGAGTATAGTAATTGTCGTTCTGTCGATCACATAAGCATAATATGGCTAATAATCTGAGTTAGATTGATAATAATAAGAGTAATAAGTGTAGTAAATGGCGTGCTATCGATCATATCTGCATAATATGGTTAATAATATGAGTTAGATTGATAACAGTGAGCGTAATGAGTATAGTAATTGTCGTTCTGTCGATCACATAAGCATAATATGGCTAATAATCTGAGTTAGATTGATAATAATAAGAGTAATAAGTGTAGTAAATGGCGTGCTATCGATCATATCTGCATAATATGGTTAATAATATGAGTTAGATTCATAATAATAAGAGTAATAAGTATAGTAATTGTCCTTCTATCGATCACATAAGCATAATATGGCTAATAATATGAGTTAGATTGATAATAATGAGAGTAATAAGTACAGTAGTTGTCGTTCTATCGATCATATAAGCATAATATGGCTAATAATATGAGTTAGATTGATAATAATAAGAGAAATGAGTATAGTAATTGTCTTTCTATCGATCATATCTGCATAATATGGTTAATAATATGAGTTAGATTGATAATAGTGAGTGTAATAAGTATAGTAATTGTCGTTCTATCGATCATATTAGCATAATATGGCTTATAATATGAGTTAGAGTGATAATAATAAGAGTAATAAGTGTAGTAAATGGCGTGCTATCGATCATATCCGCATAATATGGTTAAATATATGAGTTAGATTCATAATAATAAGAGTAATAAGTATAGTAATTGTCCTTCTATCGATCACATAAGCATAATATGGCTAATGATATGAGTTAGATTGATAATAATAAGAGTAATAGGTATAGTAATTATCGTTCTACCGATCATATAAGCATAATATGGCTAATAATATGAGTTAGATTGATAATAATAAGAGTAATAAGTATAGTAATTGTCGTTCTATCGATCATATAAGCATAATATGGCTAATAATATGAGTTAGATTGATAATAATAAGAGTAATGAGTATACTAATTGTAGTTCTATCGATCATATCTGCATAATATGGTTAATAATATTAGTTAGATTGATAACAATAAGAGTAATAAGTGTAGTAAATGGCGTGCTATCGATCATATCTGCATAATATGGTTAATAATATGAGTTAGATTCATAATAATAAGAGTAATAAGTATAGTAATTGTCCTTCTATCGATCACATAAGCATAATATGGCTAATAATATGAGTTAGATTGATAATAATGAGAGTAATAAGTACAGTAGTTGTCGTTCTATCGATCATATAAGCATAATATGGCTAATAATATGAGTTAGATTGATAATAATAAGAGAAATGAGTATAGTAATTGTCTTTCTATCGATCATATCTGCATAATATGGTTAATAATATGAGTTAGATTGATAATAGTGAGTGTAATAAGTATAGTAATTGTCGTTCTATCGATCATATTAGCATAATATGGCTTATAATATGAGTTAGAGTGATAATAATAAGAGTAATAAGTGTAGTAAATGGCGTGCTATCGATCATATCCGCATAATATGGTTAAATATATGAGTTAGATTCATAATAATAAGAGTAATAAGTATAGTAATTGTCCTTCTATCGATCACATAAGCATAATATGGCTAATGATATGAGTTAGATTGATAATAATAAGAGTAATAGGTATAGTAATTATCGTTCTACCGATCATATAAGCATAATATGGCTAATAATATGAGTTAGATTGATAATAATAAGAGTAATAAGTATAGTAATTGTCGTTCTATCGATCATATAAGCATAATATGGCTAATAATATGAGTTAGATTGATAATAATAAGAGTAATGAGTATACTAATTGTAGTTCTATCGATCATATCTGCATAATATGGTTAATAATATTAGTTAGATTGATAACAATAAGAGTAATAAGTATAGTAAATGTCGTGCTATCGATCATATCTGCATAATATGGTTAATAATATGAGTTAGATTCATAATAATGAGAGTAATAAGTATAGTAATTGTCGTTCTATCGATGACATAAGCATAATATGGCTAATAATATGAGTTAGATTGATAACAATGAGAGTAATAAGTATAGTAATGGTCGTTCTATCGATCATATGAGCATAATAATGTTAATGATATGAGTTAGATTGATAATAGTAAGTGTAATGAGTATAGTAATTGTCGTTCTGTCGATCATATAAGCATAATATGGCTAATAATATGAGTTGGGCCGATAATAATAAGAGTAATGAGTATAGTAATTGTCGTTCTATCGATCATATTTGCATAATATGGTTAATAATATGAGTTAGATTGATAACAGTGAGTGTAATAAGTATAGTAATTGTCGTTCTGTCGATCATATAAGCATAATATGGCTAATAATATGAGTTAGATTGATAATAATAAGGGAAATGAATATAGTAATTGTCGTTCTATCGATCATATAAGCTTAATATGGCTCATAATATGAGTTAGATTGATAATAATAAGAGTAAGGAGTATACTAATTGTAGTTCTATCGATCATATCTGCATATTATGGTTAATAATATGAGTTAGATTGATAATAATAAGAGTAATAAGTATAGTAAATGTCGTGCTATCGATCATATCTGCATAATATGGTTAATAATATGAGTTAGATTGATAATAATAAGAGTAATAAGTGTAGTAATTGTCATGCTATCGATCATATCCGCATAATATGGTTAATAATATGAGTTAGATTGATAATAGTGAGTGTAATAGGTATAGTAATTGTCGTTCTATCGATCATATTAGTATAATATGGTTAATAATATGAGTTAGATTGATAATAATAAGAGAAGTGAGTATAGTCATTGTCGTTCGATCGATCATATAAGCATAATATGGCTAATGATATGAGTTAGATTGATAATAATAAGAGTAATGAGTATACTAATTGTAGTTCTATCGATCATATCTGCATATTATGGTTAATAATATGAGTTAGATTGATAACAGTTAGTGTAATAAGTATAGTAATTGTCGTTCTATCGATCATATAAGCATAATATGGCTAATAATATGAGTTAGATTGATAATAATAAGGGAAATGAATATAGTAATTGTCGTCCTATCGATCATATAAGCTTAATATGGCTAATAATATGAGTTAGATTGATAATAATAAGAGTAATGAGTATACTAATTGTAGTTCTATCGATCATATCTGCATAATATGGTTAATAATATGAGTTGGATTGATAATAATAAGAGTAATAATTATAGTAAATGTCGTGCTATCGATCATATCTGCATAATATGGTTAATAATATGAGTTAGATTGATAATAATAAGAGTAGTAAGTGTAGTAAATGTCGTGTAATCGATCAAATCTGCATAATATGGTTAATAATATGAGTTAGATTGATAATAGTGTGTGTAATAAGTATAGTAATTGTCGTTCTATCGATCACATAAGCATAATATGGCTAATAATATGAGTTAGGTTGATAACAATGAGAGTAATAAGTATAGTAATTGTCGTTCTATCGATCATATTAGCATAATATGGTTAATAATATGTGTTAAATTGATAATAGTGAGTGTAATAAGTATAGTAATTGTCGTTCTATCGATCATATTAGCATAATATGGCTTATAATATGAGTTAGGCTGATAATAATAAGAGTAATGAGTATACTAATTGTAGTTCTATCGATCATGTCTGCATAATATGGTTAATAATATGAGTTAGATTGATAACAATAAGAGTAATAAGTATAGTTATTGTCGTTCTATCGATCATATTAGCATAATATGGCTAATAATATGAGTTAGATTGATAATAATAAGAGAAGTGAGTATAGTCATTGTCGTTCGATCGATCATATAAGCATAATATGTCTAATAATATGAGTAAGATTGATAATAATAAGAGAAGTGAGTATAGTCATTGTCGTTCGATCGATCATATAAGCATAATATGGCTAATAATATGAGTAAGATTGATAATAATAAGAGAAGTGAGTATAGTCATTGTCGTTCGATCAATCATATAAGCATAATATGGCTAATGATATGAGTTAGATTGATAATAATAAGAGTAATGAGTATACTAATTGTAGTTCTATCGATCATATCTGCATAATATGGTTAATAATATGAGTTAGATTGATAACAGTAAGAGTAATAAGTACAGTAAATGTCGTGCTATCGATCATATCTGCATAATATGGTTAATACTATGAGTTAGATTCATAATAATAAGAGTAATAAGTATAGTAATTGTCGTTCTATCGATCATATGTGCATAATATGGTTAATAATATGAGTTAGATTGATAACAGTGAGCGTAATAAGTATAGTAATTGTCGTTCTGTCGATCACATAAGCATAATATGGCTAATAATCTGAGTTAGATTGATAATAATAAGAGTAATAAGTGTAGTAAATAGCGTGCTATCGATCATATCTGCATAATATGGTTAATAATATGAGTTAGATTCATAATAATAAGACTAATAAGTATAGTAATTGTCCTTCTATCGATCACATAAGCATAATATGGCTAATAATATGAGTTAGATTGACAATAATGAGAGTAATAAGTATAGTAATTGTCGTTCTATCGATCATATAAGCATAATATGGCTAATAATATGAGTTAGATTCATAATAATAAGAGAAATGAGTATAGTAATTGTCTTTCTATCGATCATATCTGCATAATATGGTTAATAATATGAGTTAGATTGATAACAATAAGAGTAATAAGTATAGTAAATGTCGTGCTATCGATCATATCTGCATAATATGGTTAATAATATGAGTTAGATTGATAATAGTGAGTGTAATAAGTATAGTAATTGTCGTTCTATCGATCATATTATCATAATATGGCTAATAATATGAGTTAGGCTGATAATAATGAGAGTAATAGGTATAGTAATTGTCGTTCTGTCGATCATATAAGCATAATATGGCTAATAATATGAGTTAGATTGATAATAATAAGAGAAGTGAGTATAGCCATTGTTGTTCGATCGATCATATAAGCATAATATGGCTAATGATATGAGTTAGATTGATAATAATTAGAGTAATAGGTATAGTAATTATCGTTCTACCGATCATATAAGCATAATATGGCTAATAATATGAGTTAGATTGATAATAATAAGAGAAATGAATATACTAATTGTCGTTCTATCGATCATATAAGCATAATATGGCTAATAATATGAGTTAGATTGATAATAGTGAGTGTAATAAGTATAGTAATTGTCGTTCTATCGATCATATCTGCATAATATTGTTAATAATATGAGTTAGATTGATAACAATAAGAGTAATAAGTACAGTAAATGTCGTGCTATCCATCATATCTGCATAATATGGTTAATAATATGAGTTAGATTGATAATAGTGAGTGTAATAAGTATAGTAATTGTCGTTATATCGATCATATCTGCATAATATGGTTAATAATATGAGTTAGATTCATAATAATAAGAGTAATAAGTATAGTAATTGTCCTTCTATCGATCACATAAGCATAATATGGCTAATGATATGAGTTAGATTGATAATAATAAGAGCAATAGGTATAGTAATTATCGTTCTACCGATCATATAAGCATAATATGGCTAATAATATGAGTTAGATTGATAATAATAAGAGTAATAAGTATAGTAATTGTCGTTCTATCGATCATATAAGCATAATATGGCTAATAATATGAGTTAGATTGATAATAATAAGAGTAATGAGTATACTAATTGTAGTTCTATGGATCATATCTGCATAATATGGTTAATAATATGAGTTAGATTGATAACAATAAGAGTAATAAGTATAGTAATGGTCGTTCTATCGATCATATTTGCATAATATGGTTAATAATATGAGTTAGATTGATAACAGTGAGTGTAATAAGTATAGTAATTGTCGTTCTGTCGATCATATAAGCATAATATGGCTAATAATATGAGTTAGATTGATAATAATAAGGGAAATGAATATAGTAATTGTCGTTCTATCGATCATATAAGCTTAATATGGCTAATAATATGAGTTAGATTGATAATAATAAGAGTAAGGAGTATACTAATTGTAGTTCTATCGATCATATCTGCATATTATGGTTAATAATATGAGTTAGATTGATAATAATAAGAGTAATAAGTATAGTAAATGTCGTGCTATCGATCATATCTGCATAATATGGTTAATAATATGAGTTAGATTGATAATAATAAGAGTAATAAGTGTAGTAATTGTCATGCTATCGATCATATCCGCATAATATGGTTAATAATATGAGTTAGATTGATAATAGTGAGTGTAATAGGTATAGTAATTGTCGTTCTATCGATCATATTAGTATAATATGGTTAATAATATGAGTTAGATTGATAATAATAAGAGAAGTGAGTATAGTCATTGTCGTTCGATCGATCATATAAGCATAATATGGCTAATGATATGAGTTAGATTGATAATAATAAGAGTAATGAGTATACTAATTGTAGTTCTATCGATCATATCTGCATATTATGGTTAATAATATGAGTTAGATTGATAACAGTTAGTGTAATAAGTATAGTAATTGTCGTTCTATCGATCATATAAGCATAATATGGCTAATAATATGAGTTAGATTGATAATAATAAGGGAAATGAATATAGTAATTGTCGTTCTATCGATCATATAAGCTTAATATGGCTAATAATATGAGTTAGATTGATAATAATAAGAGTAATGAGTATACTAATTGTAGTTCTATCGATCATATCTGCATAATATGGTTAATAATATGAGTTGGATTGATAATAATAAGAGTAATAAGTATAGTAAATGTCGTGCTATCGATCATATCTGCATAATATGGTTAATAATATGAGTTAGATTGATAATAATAAGAGTAGTAAGTGTAGTAAATGTCGTGTAATCGATCAAATCTGCATAATATGGTTAATAATATGAGTTAGATTGATAATAGTGTGTGTAATAAGTATAGTAATTGTCGTTCTATCGATCACATAAGCATAATATGGCTAATAATATGAGTTAGATTGATAACAGTAAGAGTAATAAGTACAGTAAATGTCGTGCTATCGATCATATCTGCATAATATGGTTAATACTATGAGTTAGATTCATAATAATAAGAGTAATAAGTATAGTAATTGTCGTTCTATCGATCATATGTGCATAATATGGTTAATAATATGAGTTAGATTGATAACAGTGAGCGTAATAAGTATAGTAATTGTCGTTCTGTCGATCACATAAGCATAATATGGCTAATAATCTGAGTTAGATTGATAATAATAAGAGTAATAAGTGTAGTAAATAGCGTGCTATCGATCATATCTGCATAATATGGTTAATAATATGAGTTAGATTCATAATAATAAGACTAATAAGTATAGTAATTGTCCTTCTATCGATCACATAAGCATAATATGGCTAATAATATGAGTTAGATTGACAATAATGAGAGTAATAAGTATAGTAATTGTCGTTCTATCGATCATATAAGCATAATATGGCTAATAATATGAGTTAGATTCATAATAATAAGAGAAATGAGTATAGTAATTGTCTTTCTATCGATCATATCTGCATAATATGGTTAATAATATGAGTTAGATTGATAACAATAAGAGTAATAAGTATAGTAAATGTCGTGCTATCGATCATATCTGCATAATATGGTTAATAATATGAGTTAGATTGATAATAGTGAGTGTAATAAGTATAGTAATTGTCGTTCTATCGATCATATTATCATAATATGGCTAATAATATGAGTTAGGCTGATAATAATGAGAGTAATAAGTATAGTAATTGTCGTTCTGTCGATCATATAAGCATAATATGGCTAATAATATGAGTTAGATTGATAATAATAAGAGAAGTGAGTATAGCCATTGTTGTTCGATCGATCATATAAGCATAATATGGCTAATGATATGAGTTAGATTGATAATAATTAGAGTAATAGGTATAGTAATTATCGTTCTACCGATCATATAAGCATAATATGGCTAATAATATGAGTTAGATTGATAATAATAAGAGAAATGAATATACTAATTGTCGTTCTATCGATCATATAAGCATAATATGGCTAATAATATGAGTTAGATTGATAATAGTGAGTGTAATAAGTATAGTAATTGTCGTTCTATCGATCATATCTGCATAATATTGTTAATAATATGAGTTAGATTGATAACAATAAGAGTAATAAGTACAGTAAATGTCGTGCTATCCATCATATCTGCATAATATGGTTAATAATATGAGTTAGATTGATAATAGTGAGTGTAATAAGTATAGTAATTGTCGTTATATCGATCATATCTGCATAATATGGTTAATAATATGAGTTAGATTCATAATAATAAGAGTAATAAGTATAGTAATTGTCCTTCTATCGATCACATAAGCATAATATGGCTAATGATATGAGTTAGATTGATAATAATAAGAGCAATAGGTATAGTAATTATCGTTCTACCGATCATATAAGCATAATATGGCTAATAATATGAGTTAGATTGATAATAATAAGAGTAATAAGTATAGTAATTGTCGTTCTATCGATCATATAAGCATAATATGGCTAATAATATGAGTTAGATTGATAATAATAAGAGTAATGAGTATACTAATTGTAGTTCTATGGATCATATCTGCATAATATGGTTAATAATATGAGTTAGATTGATAACAATAAGAGTAATAAGTATAGTAAATGTCGTGCTATCGATCATATCTGCATAATATGGTTAATAATATGAGTTAGATTCATAATAATAAGAGTAATAAGTATAGTAATTGTCGTTCTATCGATGACATAAGCATAATATGGCTAATAATATGAGTTAGATTGATAACAATGAGAGTAATAAGTATAGTAATGGTCGTTCTATCGATCATATTTGCATAATATGGTTAATAATATGAGTTAGATTGATAACAGTGAGTGTAATAAGTATAGTAATTGTCGTTCTGTCGATCATATAAGCATAATATGGCTAATAATATGAGTTAGATTGATAATAATAAGGGAAATGAATATAGTAATTGTCGTTCTATCGATCATATAAGCTTAATATGGCTAATAATATGAGTTAGATTGATAATAATAAGAGTAAGGAGTATACTAATTGTAGTTCTATCGATCATATCTGCATATTATGGTTAATAATATGAGTTAGATTGATAATAATAAGAGTAATAAGTATAGTAAATGTCGTGCTATCGATCATATCTGCATAATATGGTTAATAATATGAGTTAGATTGATAATAATAAGAGTAATAAGTGTAGTAATTGTCATGCTATCGATCATATCCGCATAATATGGTTAATAATATGAGTTAGATTGATAATAGTGAGTGTAATAGGTATAGTAATTGTCGTTCTATCGATCATATTAGTATAATATGGTTAATAATATGAGTTAGATTGATAATAATAAGAGAAGTGAGTATAGTCATTGTCGTTCGATCGATCATATAAGCATAATATGGCTAATGATATGAGTTAGATTGATAATAATAAGAGTAATGAGTATACTAATTGTAGTTCTATCGATCATATCTGCATATTATGGTTAATAATATGAGTTAGATTGATAACAGTTAGTGTAATAAGTATAGTAATTGTCGTTCTATCGATCATATAAGCATAATATGGCTAATAATATGAGTTAGATTGATAATAATAAGGGAAATGAATATAGTAATTGTCGTTCTATCGATCATATAAGCTTAATATGGCTAATAATATGAGTTAGATTGATAATAATAAGAGTAATGAGTATACTAATTGTAGTTCTATCGATCATATCTGCATAATATGGTTAATAATATGAGTTGGATTGATAATAATAAGAGTAATAAGTATAGTAAATGTCGTGCTATCGATCATATCTGCATAATATGGTTAATAATATGAGTTAGATTGATAATAATAAGAGTAGTAAGTGTAGTAAATGTCGTGTAATCGATCAAATCTGCATAATATGGTTAATAATATGAGTTAGATTGATAATAGTGTGTGTAATAAGTATAGTAATTGTCGTTCTATCGATCACATAAGCATAATATGGCTAATAATATGAGTAAGATTGATAACAATGAGAGTAATAAGTATAGGAATTGTCGTTCTATCGATCATATAAGCATAATATGGCTAATAATATGAGTTAGATTGATAATAATAAGAGAAATGAGTATAGTAATTGTCTTTCTATCGATCATATCTGCATAATATGGTTAATAATATGAGTTAGATTGATAATAGTGAGTGTAATAAGTATAGTAATTGTCGTTCTATCGATCATATTAGCATAATATGGCTTATAATATGAGTTAGGCTGATAATAATAAGAGTAATGAGTATACTAATTGTAGTTCTATCGATCATGTCTGCATAATATGGTTAATAATATGAGTTAGATTGATAACAATAAGAGTAATAAGTATAGTTATTGTCGTTCTATCGATCATATTAGCATAATATGGCTAATAATATGAGTTAGATTGATAATAATAAGAGAAGTGAGTATAGTCATTGTCGTTCGATCGATCATATAAGCATAATATGGCTAATAATATGAGTAAGATTGATAATAATAAGAGAAGTGAGTATAGTCATTGTCGTTCGATCAATCATATAAGCATAATATGGCTAATGATATGAGTTAGATTGATAATAATAAGAGTAATGAGTATACTAATTGTAGTTCTATCGATCATATCTGCATAATATGGTTAATAATATGAGTTAGATTGATAACAGTAAGAGTAATAAGTACAGTAAATGTCGTGCTATCGATCATATCTGCATAATATGGTTAATACTATGAGTTAGATTCATAATAATAAGAGTAATAAGTATAGTAATTGTCGTTCTATCGATCATATGTGCATAATATGGTTAATAATATGAGTTAGATTGATAACAGTGAGCGTAATAAGTATAGTAATTGTCGTTCTGTCGATCACATAAGCATAATATGGCTAATAATCTGAGTTAGATTGATAATAATAAGAGTAATAAGTGTAGTAAATAGCGTGCTATCGATCATATCTGCATAATATGGTTAATAATATGAGTTAGATTCATAATAATAAGACTAATAAGTATAGTAATTGTCCTTCTATCGATCACATAAGCATAATATGGCTATTAATATGAGTTAGATTGACAATAATGAGAGTAATAAGTATAGTAATTGTCGTTCTATCGATCATATAAGCATAATATGGCTAATAATATGAGTTAGATTCATAATAATAAGAGAAATGAGTATAGTAATTGTCTTTCTATCGATCATATCTGCATAATATGGTTAATAATATGAGTTAGATTGATAACAATAAGAGTAATAAGTATAGTAAATGTCGTGCTATCGATCATATCTGCATAATATGGTTAATAATATGAGTTAGATTGATAATAGTGAGTGTAATAAGTATAGTAATTGTCGTTCTATCGATCATATTATCATAATATGGCTAATAATATGAGTTAGGCTGATAATAATGAGAGTAATAAGTATAGTAATTGTCGTTCTGTCGATCATATAAGCATAATATGGCTAATAATATGAGTTAGATTGATAATAATAAGAGAAGTGAGTATAGCCATTGTTGTTCGATCGATCATATAAGCATAATATGGCTAATGATATGAGTTAGATTGATAATAATTAGAGTAATAGGTATAGTAATTATCGTTCTACCGATCATATAAGCATAATATGGCTAATAATATGAGTTAGATTGATAATAATAAGAGAAATGAATATACTAATTGTCGTTCTATCGATCATATAAGCATAATATGGCTAATAATATGAGTTAGATTGATAATAATAAGAGTAAGGAGTATACTAATTGTAGTTCTGTCGATCATATCTGCATAATATGGTTAATAATATGAGTTACATTGATAATAGTGAGTGTAATAAGTATAGTAATTGTCGTTCTATCGATCATATCTGCATAATATTGTTAATAATATGAGTTAGATTGATAACAATAAGAGTAATAAGTACAGTAAATGTCGTGCTATCCATCATATCTGCATAATATGGTTAATAATATGAGTTAGATTGATAATAGTGAGTGTAATAAGTATAGTAATTGTCGTTATATCGATCATATCTGCATAATATGGTTAATAATATGAGTTAGATTGATAATAGTGAGTGTAATGAGTATAGTAATTGTCGTTCTGTCGATCACATAAGCATAATATGGCTAATAATCTGAGTTAGATTGATAATAATAAGAGTAATAAGTGTAGTAAATGGCGTGCTATCGATCATATCTGCATAATATGGTTAATAATATGAGTTAGATTCATAATAATAAGAGTAATAAGTATAGTAATTGTCGTTCTATCGATCACATAAGCATAATATGGCTAATAATATGAGTTAGATTGATAATAATGAGAGTAAGAAGTATAGTAATTGTCGTTCTATTGATCATATTAGCATAATATGGCTAATAATATGAGTTAGATTGATAATAATAAGAGAAATGAGTATAGTAATTGTCTTTCTATCGATCATATCTGCATAATATGGCTAATAATATGAGTTAGATTGATAATAATAAGAGAAATGAATATACTAATTGTCGTTCTATCGATCATATAAGCATAATATGGCTAATAATATGAGTTAGATTGATAATAATAAGAGTAATGAGTATACTAATTGTAGTTCTATCGATCATATCTGCATAATATGGTTAATAATATGAGTTAGATTGATAACAGTGAGCGTAATAAGTATAGTAATTGTCGTTCTGTCGATCACATAAGCATAATATGGCTAATAATCTGAGTTTGATAATAATAAGAGTAATAAGTGTAGTAAATGGCGTGCTATCGATCATATCCGCATAATATGGTTAAATATATGAGTTAGATTCATAATAATAAGAGTAATAAGTATAGTAATTGTCCTTCTATCGATCACATAAGCATAATATGGCTAATGATATGAGTTAGATTGATAATAATAAGAGTAATAGGTATAGTAATTATCGTTCTACCGATCATATAAGCATAATATGGCTAATAATATGAGTTAGATTGATAATAATAAGAGTAATAAGTATAGTAATTGTCGTTCTATCGATCATATAAGCATAATATGGCTAATAATATGAGTTAGATTGATAACAATAAGAGTAATAAGTATAGTTATTGTCGTTCTATCGATCATATTAGCATAATATGGCTAATAATATGAGTTAGATTGATAATAATAAGAGAAGTGAGTATAGTCATTGTCGTTCGATCGATCATATAAGCATAATATGTCTAATAATATGAGTAAGATTGATAATAATAAGAGAAGTGAGTATAGTCATTGTCGTTCGATCGATCATATAAGCATAATATGGCTAATAATATGAGTAAGATTGATAATAATAAGAGAAGTGAGTATAGTCATTGTCGTTCGATCAATCATATAAGCATAATATGGCTAATGATATGAGTTAGATTGATAATAATAAGAGTAATGAGTATACTAATTGTAGTTCTATCGATCATATCTGCATAATATGGTTAATAATATGAGTTAGATTGATAACAGTAAGAGTAATAAGTACAGTAAATGTCGTGCTATCGATCATATCTGCATAATATGGTTAATACTATGAGTTAGATTCATAATAATAAGAGTAATAAGTATAGTAATTGTCGTTCTATCGATCATATGTGCATAATATGGTTAATAATATGAGTTAGATTGATAACAGTGAGCGTAATAAGTATAGTAATTGTCGTTCTGTCGATCACATAAGCATAATATGGCTAATAATCTGAGTTAGATTGATAATAATAAGAGTAATAAGTGTAGTAAATAGCGTGCTATCGATCATATCTGCATAATATGGTTAATAATATGAGTTAGATTCATAATAATAAGACTAATAAGTATAGTAATTGTCCTTCTATCGATCACATAAGCATAATATGGCTATTAATATGAGTTAGATTGACAATAATGAGAGTAATAAGTATAGTAATTGTCGTTCTATCGATCATATAAGCATAATATGGCTAATAATATGAGTTAGATTCATAATAATAAGAGAAATGAGTATAGTAATTGTCTTTCTATCGATCATATCTGCATAATATGGTTAATAATATGAGTTAGATTGATAACAATAAGAGTAATAAGTATAGTAAATGTCGTGCTATCGATCATATCTGCATAATATGGTTAATAATATGAGTTAGATTGATAATAGTGAGTGTAATAAGTATAGTAATTGTCGTTCTATCGATCATATTATCATAATATGGCTAATAATATGAGTTAGGCTGATAATAATGAGAGTAATAAGTATAGTAATTGTCGTTCTGTCGATCATATAAGCATAATATGGCTAATAATATGAGTTAGATTGATAATAATAAGAGAAGTGAGTATAGCCATTGTTGTTCGATCGATCATATAAGCATAATATGGCTAATGATATGAGTTAGATTGATAATAATTAGAGTAATAGGTATAGTAATTATCGTTCTACCGATCATATAAGCATAATATGGCTAATAATATGAGTTAGATTGATAATAATAAGAGAAATGAATATACTAATTGTCGTTCTATCGATCATATAAGCATAATATGGCTAATAATATGAGTTAGATTGATAATAATAAGAGTAAGGAGTATACTAATTGTAGTTCTGTCGATCATATCTGCATAATATGGTTAATAATATGAGTTACATTGATAATAGTGAGTGTAATAAGTATAGTAATTGTCGTTCTATCGATCATATCTGCATAATATTGTTAATAATATGAGTTAGATTGATAACAATAAGAGTAATAAGTACAGTAAATGTCGTGCTATCCATCATATCTGCATAATATGGTTAATAATATGAGTTAGATTGATAATAGTGAGTGTAATAAGTATAGTAATTGTCGTTATATCGATCATATCTGCATAATATGGTTAATAATATGAGTTAGATTGATAATAGTGAGTGTAATGAGTATAGTAATTGTCGTTCTGTCGATCACATAAGCATAATATGGCTAATAATCTGAGTTAGATTGATAATAATAAGAGTAATAAGTGTAGTAAATGGCGTGCTATCGATCATATCTGCATAATATGGTTAATAATATGAGTTAGATTCATAATAATAAGAGTAATAAGTATAGTAATTGTCCTTCTATCGATCACATAAGCATAATATGGCTAATAATATGAGTTAGATTGATAATAATGAGAGTAAGAAGTATAGTAATTGTCGTTCTATTGATCATATTAGCATAATATGGCTAATAATATGAGTTAGATTGATAATAATAAGAGAAATGAGTATAGTAATTGTCTTTCTATCGATCATATCTGCATAATATGGCTAATAATATGAGTTAGATTCATAATAATAAGAGAAATGAATATACTAATTGTCGTTCTATCGATCATATAAGCATAATATGGCTAATAATATGAGTTAGATTGATAATAATAAGAGTAATGAGTATACTAATTGTAGTTCTATCGATCATATCTGCATAATATGGTTAATAATATGAGTTAGATTGATAACAGTGAGCGTAATAAGTATAGTAATTGTCGTTCTGTCGATCACATAAGCATAATATGGCTAATAATCTGAGTTTGATAATAATAAGAGTAATAAGTGTAGTAAATGGCGTGCTATCGATCATATCCGCATAATATGGTTAAATATATGAGTTAGATTCATAATAATAAGAGTAATAAGTATAGTAATTGTCCTTCTATCGATCACATAAGCATAATATGGCTAATGACATGAGTTAGATTGATAATAATAAGAGTAATAGGTATAGTAATTATCGTTCTACCGATCATATAAGCATAATATGGCTAATAATATGAGTTAGATTGATAATAATAAGAGTAATAAGTATAGTAATTGTCGTTCTATCGATCATATAAGCATAATATGGCTAATAATATGAGTTAGATTGATAATAATAAGAGTAAGGAGTATACTAATTGTAGTTCTATCGATCATATCTGCATAATATGGTTAGAAATATGAGTTAGATTGGTAACAATAAGAGTAATAAGTATAGTAAATGTCGTGCTATCGATCATATCTGCATAATATGGTTAATAATATGAGTTAGATTCATAATAATAAGAGTAATAAGTATAGTAATTGTCGTTCTATCGATGACATAAGCATAATATGGCTAATAATATGAGTTAGATTGATAACAATGAGAGTAATAAGTATAGTAATGGTCGTTCTATCGATCATATGAGCATAATATGGTTAATAATATGAGTTAGATTGATAATAGTAAGTGTAATGAGTATAGTGATTGTCGTTCTGTCGATCATATAAGCATAATATGGCTAATAATATGAGTTGGGCCGATAATAATAAGAGTAATGAGTATAGTAATTGTCGTTCTATCGATCATATTTGCATAATATGGTTAATAATATGAGTTAGATTGATAACAGTGAGTGTAATAAGTATAGTAATTGTCGTTCTGTCGATCATATAAGCATAATATGGCTAATAATATGAGTTAGATTGATAATAATAAGGGAAATGAATATAGTAATTGTCGTTCTATCGATCATATAAGCTTAATATGGCTAATAATATGAGTTAGATTGATAATAATAAGAGTAAGGAGTATACTAATTGTAGTTCTATCGATCATATCTGCATATTATGGTTAATAATATGAGTTAGATTGATAACAGTTAGTGTAATAAGTATAGTAATTGTCGTTCTATCGATCATATAAGCATAATATGGCTAATAATATGAGTTAGATTGATAATAATAAGGGAAATGAATATAGTAATTGTCGTTCTATCGATCATATAAGCTTAATATGGCTAATAATATGAGTTAGATTGATAATAATAAGAGTAATGAGTATACTAATTGTAGTTCTATCGATCATATCTGCATAATATGGTTAATAATATGAGTTGGATTGATAATAATAAGAGTAATAAGTATAGTAAATGTCGTGCTATCGATCACATCTGCATAATATGGTTAATAATATGAGTTAGATTGATAATAATAAGAGTAGTAAGTGTAGTAAATGTCGTGTAATCGATCAAATCTGCATAATATGGTTAATAATATGAGTTAGATTGATAATAGTGTGTGTAATAAGTATAGTAATTGTCGTTCTATCGATCACATAAGCATAATATGGCTAATAATATGAGTTAGATTGATAACAATGAGAGTAATAAGTATAGTAATTGTCGTTCTATCGATCATATTAGCATAATATGGTTAATAATATGTGTTAAATTGATAATAGTGAGTGTAATGAATATAGTAATTGTCGTTCTGTCGATCATATAAGCATAATATGGCTAATAATATGAGTTAGATTGATAATAATAAGAGTAATGAGTATACTAATTGTAGTTCTATCGATCATATCTGCATAATATGGTTAATAATATGAGTTAGATTGATAATAATAAGAGTAATAAGTATAGTAAATGTCGTGCTATAGATCATATCTGCATAATATGGTTAATAATATGAGTTAGATTGATAATAAGAAGAGTAGTAAGTGTAGTAAATGTCGTGCTATCGATCATATCTGCATAATATGGTTAATAATATGAGTTAGATTGATAATAGTGAGTGTAATGAGTATAGTAATTGTCGTTCTGTCGATCACATAAGCATAATATGGCTAATAATCTGAGTTAGATTGATAATAATAAGAGTAATAAGTGTAGTAAATGGCGTGCTATCGATCATATCTGCATAATATGGTTAATAATATGAGTTAGATTCATAATAATAAGAGTAATAAGTATAGTAATTGTCCTTCTATCGATCACATAAGCATAATATGGCTAATAATATGAGTTAGATTGATAATAATGAGAGTAAGAAGTATAGTAATTGTCGTTCTATCGATCATATAAGCATAATATGGCTAATAATATGAGTTAGATTGATAATAATAAGAGAAATGAGTATAGTAATTGTCTTTCTATCGATCATATCTGCATAATATGGTTAATAATATGAGTTAGATTGATAATAGTGAGTGTAATAAGTATAGTAATTGTCGTTCTATCGATCATATTAGCATAATATGGCTTATAATATGAGTTAGGCTGATAATAATAAGAGTAATGAGTATACTAATTGTAGTTCTATCGATCATATTAGCATAATATGGTTAATAATATGTGTTAAATTGATAATAGTGAGTGTAATGAATATAGTAATTGTCGTTCTGTCGATCATATAAGCATAATATGGCTAATAATATGAGTTAGATTGATAATAATAAGAGTAATGAGTATACTAATTGTAGTTCTATCGATCATATCTGCATAATATGGTTAATAATATGAGTTAGATTGATAATAATAAGAGTAATAAGTATAGTAAATGTCGTGCTATAGATCATATCTGCATAATATGGTTAATAATATGAGTTAGATTGATAATAATAAGAGTAGTAAGTGTAGTAAATGTCGTGCTATCGATCATATCTGCATAATATGGTTAATAATATGAGTTAGATTGATAATAGTGAGTGTAATGAGTATAGTAATTGTCGTTCTGTCGATCACATAAGCATAATATGGCTAATAATCTGAGTTAGATTGATAATAATAAGAGTAATAAGTGTAGTAAATGGCGTGCTATCGATCATATCTGCATAATATGGTTAATAATATGAGTTAGATTCATAATAATAAGAGTAATAAGTATAGTAATTGTCCTTCTATCGATCACATAAGCATAATATGGCTAATAATATGAGTTAGATTGATAATAATGAGAGTAAGATGTATAGTAATTGTCGTTCTATCGATCATATAAGCATAATATGGCTAATAATATGAGTTAGATTGATAATAATAAGAGAAATGAGTATAGTAATTGTCTTTCTATCGATCATATCTGCATAATATGGTTAATAATATGAGTTAGATTGATAATAGTGAGTGTAATAAGTATAGTAATTGTCATTCTATCGATCATATTAGCATAATATGGCTTATAATATGAGTTAGGCTGATAATAATAAGAGTAATGAGTATACTAATTGTAGTTCTATCGATCATATTAGCATAATATGGTTAATAATATGAGTTAGATTGATAATAATAAGAGTAATAAGTATAGTAAATGTCGTGCTATAGATCATATCTGCATAATATGGTTAATAATATGAGTTAGATTGATAATAATAAGAGTAGTAAGTGTAGTAAATGTCGTGCTATCGATCATATCTGCATAATATGGTTAATAATATGAGTTAGATTGATAATAGTGAGTGTAATGAGTATAGTAATTGTCGTTCTGTCGATCACATAAGCATAATATGGCTAATAATCTGAGTTAGATTGATAATAATAAGAGAAATGAGTATAGTAATTGTCTTTCTATCGATCATATCCGCATAATATGGTTAATAATATGAGTTAGATTGATAATAGTGAGTGTAATAAGTATAGTAATTGTCGTTCTATCGATCATATTAGCATAATATGGCTTATAATATGAGTTAGGCTGATAATAATAAGAGTAATGAGTATACTAATTGTAGTTCTATCGATCATGTCTGCACAATATGGTTAATAATATGAGTTAGATTGATAACAATAAGAGTAATAAGTATAGTTATTGTCGTTCTATCGATCATATTAGCATAATATGGCTAATAATATGAGTTAGATTGATAATAATAAGAGAAGTGAGTATAGTCATTGTCGTTCGATCGATCATATAAGCATAATATGTCTAATAATATGAGTAAGATTGATAATAATAAGAGAAGTGAGTATAGTCATTGTCGTTCGATCGATCATATAAGCATAATATGGCTAATGATATGAGTTAGATTGATAATAATAAGAGTAATGAGTATACTAATTGTAGTTCTATCGATCATATCTGCATAATATGGTTAATAATATGAGTTAGATTGATAACAGTAAGAGTAATAAGTACAGTAAATGTCGTGCTATCGATCATATCTGCATAATATGGTTAATAATATGAGTTAGATTCATAATAATAAGAGTAATAAGTATAGTAATTGTCGTTCTATCGATCATATGTGCATAATATGGTTAATAATATGAGTTAGATTGATAACAGTGAGCGTAATAAGTATAGTAATTGTCGTTCTGTCGATCACATAAGCATAATATGGCTAATAATCTGAGTTAGATTGATAATAATAAGAGTAATAAGTGTAGTAAATGGCGTGCTATCGATCATATCCGCATAATATGGTTAAATATATGAGTTAGATTCATAATAATAAGAGTAATAAGTATAGTAATTGTCCTTCTATCGATCACATAAGCATAATATGGCTAATGATATGAGTTAGATTGATAATAATAAGAGTAATAGGTATAGTAATTATCGTTCTACCGATCATATAAGCATAATATGGCTAATAATATGAGTTAGATTGATAATAATAAGAGTAATAAGTATAGTAATTGTCGTTCTATCGATCATATAAGCATAATATGGCTAATAATATGAGTTAGATTGATAATAATAAGAGTAATGAGTATACTAATTGTAGTTCTATCGATCATATCTGCATAATATGGTTAATAATATGAGTTAGATTGATAATAGTGAGTGTAATAAGTATAGTAATTGTCGTTCTATCGATCATATTAGCATGATATGGTTAATAACATGAGTTAGATTGATAATAATAAGTGTAATGAGTACAGTAATTGTCGTTCTATCGATCATATAAGCATAATAAGGCTAATAATATGAGTTAGATTGATAATAATAAGAGTAATTAGTATAGTAATTGTCGTCTATCGATCATATAAGCATAATATGGCTAATAATATGAGTTAGGCTGATAATAATGAGAGTAATAAGTATAGTAATAGTCGTTCTGTCGATCATATAAGCATAATATGGCTAATAATATGAGTTAGATTGATAACAATAAGGGAAATGAATATAGTAATTGTCGTTCTATCGATCATATAAGCTTAATATGGCTAATAATATGAGTTAGATTGATAATAATAAGAGTAATGAGTATACTAATTGTAGTTCTATCGATCATATCTGCATAATATGGTTAATAATATGAGTTAGATTGATAATAATAAGAGTAATAAGTATAGTAAATGTCGTGCTATCGATCATATCTGCATAATATGGTTAATAATATGAGTTAGATTGATAACAGTAAGAGTAATAAGTACAGTAAATGTCGTGCTATCGATCATATCTGCATAATATGGTTAATAATATGAGTTAGATTGATAACAATGAGAGTAATAAGTATAGTAATGGTCGTTCTATCGATCATATTTGCATAATATGGTTAATAATATGAGTTAGATTGATAACAGTGAGTGTAATAAGTATAGTAATTGTCGTTCTGTCGATCATATAAGCATAATATGTCTAATAATATGAGTTAGATTGATAATAATAAGGGAAATGAATATAGTAATTGTCGTTCTATCGATCATATAAGCTTAATATGGCTAATAATATGAGTTAGATTGATAATAATAAGAGTAAGGAGTATACTAATTGTAGTTCTATCGATCATATCTGCATATTATGGTTAATAATATGAGTTAGATTGATAATAATAAGAGTAATAAGTATAGTAAATGTCGTGCTATCGATCATATCTGCATAATATGGTTAATAATATGAGTTAGATTGATAATAATAAGAGTAATAAGTGTAGTAATTGTCATGCTATCGATCATATCCGCATAATATGGTTAATAATATGAGTTAGATTGATAATAGTGAGTGTAATAGGTATAGTAATTGTCGTTCTATCGATCATATTAGTATAATATGGTTAATAATATGAGTTAGATTGATAATAATAAGAGAAGTGAGTATAGTCATTGTCGTTCGATCGATCATATAAGCATAATATGGCTAATGATATGAGTTAGATTGATAATAATAAGAGTAATGAGTATACTAATTGTAGTTCTATCGATCATATCTGCATATTATGGTTAATAATATGAGTTAGATTGATAACAGTTAGTGTAATAAGTATAGTAATTGTCGTTCTATCGATCATATAAGCATAATATGGCTAATAATATGAGTTAGATTGATAATAATAAGGGAAATGAATATAGTAATTGTCGTTCTATCGATCATATAAGCTTAATATGGCTAATAATATGAGTTAGATTGATAATAATAAGAGTAATGAGTATACTAATTGTAGTTCTATCGATCATATCTGCATAATATGGTTAATAATATGAGTTGGATTGATAATAATAAGAGTAATAAGTATAGTAAATGTCGTGCTATCGATCATATCTGCATAATATGGTTAATAATATGAGTTAGATTGATAATAATAAGAGTAGTAAGTGTAGTAAATGTCGTGTAATCGATCAAATCTGCATAATATGGTTAATAATATGAGTTAGATTGATAATAGTGTGTGTAATAAGTATAGTAATTGTCGTTCTATCGATCACATAAGCATAATATGGCTAATAATATGAGTTAGATTGATAACAATGAGAGTAATAAGTATAGTAATTGTCGTTCTATCGATCATATAAGCATAATATGGCTAATAATATGAGTTAGATTGATAATAATAAGAGAAATGAGTATAGTAATTGTCTTTCTATCGATCATATCTGCATAATATGGTTAATAATATGAGTTAGATTGATAATAGTGAGTGTAATAAGTATAGTAATTGTCGTTCTATCGATCATCATATAGCATAATATGGCTTATAATATGAGTTAGGCTGATAATAATAAGAGTAATGAGTATACTAATTGTAGTTCTATCGATCATGTCTGCATAATATGGTTAATAATATGAGTTAGATTGATAACAATAAGAGTAATAAGTATAGTTATTGTCGTTCTATCGATCATATTAGCATAATATGGCTAATAATATGAGTTAGATTGATAATAATAAGAGAAGTGAGTATAGTCATTGTCGTTCGATCGAT